>NC_045596.1:124804323-125106407 GCF_009762305.2 Zalophus californianus
TGAGTTTCCAGAATCTTTTGTTCAGCCCTCTCATTTTTCCAGCCAAAGAAGATGGCATATAAAGTATGAATGATACCTGACTTTCATCATCTAGCAAAATGACTTGCACATACAAAGTAGATTCTCAATAAATATTCATTCATTTCTGATTGTCTCCAAGAGAAAAAACATGTTGTAAAACCAATTCAAAGTGTTAAAGTTAGGTTTCTTTGTTTGGGATTTGCTTTTATTTATCTGCTTAGTTTAAATTCATCTCAACTTCTTTTGGTTAAGATTGGTATCAAGATTAATAGCCTTAAATCTGTTCCTCTTGTAATTGTGTGTTTAGAATGACATCAAACAACATAGTTTTCAATGAATGAGTCTTCACATGTATCTATTAGATGTACTATTGCAGGTGCACTTTTTCTAAACCTGTCTGAAATACACAAATTTCTTATTAGTAGGATCTATTTCTTAACAGGGCAGAAATAGCATGAAAACATCTCTTGTATTTATTTTTGTTTTATACACTATAATTTTAATCTCGCCTTCTATTATTGTTATGTAAAAAAGATAAAAGCCATTGACCTCGATAAAACAACTTTTTTTTTTTGTAATGCTGAATATAGTGTTGGATTGTAGATCAGATCCTGTTGTTTGCTTCCTCAAATAAAAATCATATTCAGGAGGAAATCTAATAAACAACTGAAAGGGGTGAAAACATTTTTTTCTCATCACTGAACTTTGCTTTCTTTACTTATTTAGTTAAGCTCAGCAAAGATGGAGGGCAGGGCTGGCATGGCATTGATGTGTCTTGATGTATTATGAGACGTTACAGCGGAGCTCCACAGCCCCTGGGCTGAGGTCAAGTGAAGGTGGAAGAGATGACTTCATGCAGGCTCTTGCCAGAAGCTTGATATCCAATGTCGACTGCTGACAACAAGCCAACTGAATTCACTCAAATTTGGATACTGTACAAGTTTGGTGCCTCATGTGACTTCATAATTGGTCTATACACCCCAGATTAAACTACTTATAAGAACTGAGGAATTGTCAGGGTGATACAAATTTTACCACAAAGGAAAATAGTCCTTTGCAATATTCACAAACAAACCCCACCGACCTGACTCTGAAGTGTATATACATACAGGACATTGCCTGTATGTGTAATGTCACCTTAAGAAAAGATCTAATGTGAATACACCAAAATGTTGAGCTCTGGCAAGGAAGAAAAAAAAGTTCAACCACAGTTAAGGAGTATGACATAAAAAATGGTTTTTACAAACCACGCACCATGTAATTAAAAATTACATAAGGTGTTGATTCATATAGAGAAAAAGTTACTATTGTATTTATTGTCTTTTCAAGTTAATTCTTTACTTTCTTATCACCTGTGTCTCTGTCTCAGTTTAGTCAGAAGTGATCATGAATACCACCTATTTTTTGCTTAATTTCTCTATCTTTCATACCGACAACTATAATTGACAATTTTAGATCGTACAGTACAGTTTGTCAAAGGTTTAATATTCATCTGTATATTTGAGTGGTTTAAATTGTTCAAGCCCATTGTGACTTTAGAGAGTGTCCAAACTATTTGGACAAAAATGCTTTATTGATTAAATTGAATAAATCATTTTGGTAAGTTTTTATTTTAATTCCAGTATAGTTAACACAGTGTAATATTAGCTTCAGGCATACAATATAGTGATTCAACACTTCCATACATCACCCGGTGTTCGTGATGACAAGTGCACTCCTCAATCCCCATCACCTCTTTCATTCATCCCCCAACCCTAAATTTAACAAATAATTTTAATCCTTTATTTTATTTAGCTTTTCCCATAGATAACACCCTTTGAAAACTATAGGAAGCTTCCTCACATATATACTAGATCTTATTTATTTACAAAATATACTTTCTGTCTCTTGTACTACAAATTAAATTTTTAAAAGTTGAACAAACTTCCATTGATTGTCTGAATACATAAGTGGCAATGCCAAACAAATGATAAGCAGACTGAAAATATCAATTCTTAATCTCACATCTCACAACTGGCACTTTTATAGGTGAATTATTTCATTGGTAACTGTTTGGCAGTTGGTGATATTTCTGTCCTTTCTATTCTGGACTCAACATGCTCCAAGTGAATTCCACGACCTCTACAGGAGGTAGTATAACAGATATATGATTACCACAAAAGCAGTTTTGAAGGAACTTCATAATGTAAGAATCTAGAACATGTTACAACACATTTCTAAGGAAGTTCCCCTAAGCTTTCCCTCATAAACAATGGTCTGCTGGTCTTTCCATTCACTCATTCATTCATTCATTCATTCACCCACCCATCCAAATGATACATTCTGAATTTCCTGTCTTCAAGAAGATGGACCTAACAGTGGAATATTATGTGGACGTTGTCTTTGGACAAAACATTCTTCTCTATAGATAAAGTCATATGGCAGGTCTAAACACATCCCATTGGAACTTTTGGGACTCTGTTTTCTCCAATGGGATGATAAATGAGGCAGAAGAGATTCCCCAAAGCCATGCAAAAAAATATATTTAGAAGGCTCTCAAACATAAATATTATTTGAAATGTCTAGAGAATTTGTGGAAGATTCTATCTAAGGCTATTCTCAAATATTTTTGGATAAAACCCTTCTTCCCAAAACAAGCTGGGTGTATTTTCTTATCTCATACCTTTGCTCCTAATGTGCCCTCTGTCTAGAATGTATTTGCATCCTGTGCCAGATGAAATACCATCCCCTAACCTCCAAGGTTCAATGGAAATAGAACCAAATCCCTTCTTTAAAGTCTTTTCTAATTCTCCTGGTAGTTATTTCTCCTTCTTCTGAATTTCCTTCACATCTTTATTTATCAATCTAATGATCTTTAGACATTTTCAACATAACAGCTATCTATGTTCTTGATACAATAAACTTTTGGAAGGTACGGGGTATTATTTATCTTTGCATCCTCCATCTTAACCAGATGAATGTTTTGCATACACTGGGTTGTTAATCTATGCATGGTGAATACTTATTAAATAATATCTCTCTTTTTTTCCATGGAAGGAATGACTCAAAAATTATACAGTTTGGCAACACAACTTTTTTTTTTTCCATTTCTAGCCAGTCTGTCTCCTTTAGAAAATAAAAGGCTGGAGATTCAGCCTATCTAAAAAAGAAAAAAAAAGTGGGAGGGGACACTAAAAATGGCAGCTATAAACCAGCTGCAACACCTTTTAAGCTCCAAGAATTCAGCATAATCTGATTTCCCAAGAATCTCAGAGCTGTTGAATGTTTGATTCCACACTAAAATTCTGAACATCAGCACTAAGAGGCTAATTAGTTAACCAATCATTCAGGTTCCTACTTCTCTCCATATTCTACTTAGCTATTAGATAAAGGGTGGCAACAGAAAAGCCAAAACTAAAGCTCTGGACAAAGAAAATATAGAGAAGTGGGAGTTAATAAATAAAAGTGAGATTCATATTTTAAATTATTGATGTTTTTCAATTATAAATTAAATTGAACTGACAAATATCCCAATTCAACATTTTCTTTAAGTAACCTGAATTTATCTATACTTTGTCATTTTTGTTTTTTTTCTGCTTATCCTTATCTAAGCCTGGTGTAACTTATGACACCTGATGTAATTTTTCTTTCTGTTATAATTCACTAGCCATTACAGATTGTACGAGATACTTTTTCTCAAAAGAAATTTCCTTCTATCTTATGAGTTAATAGTCATGACTCAGTCACATAGTGAGTTAATGTTAGAGCTCAGCCTTGGAATCCAGGTTTTCTGTTACCTAATTCAGAGCTTTTACATAAATGTTAAAAATCCAGATGCCATTAAATATCAAGCTCCCTCTGAACACATAAAACATGGTTCCACTAACAAATAATCCAACTCCAATGGAATTTTTTTCCAGAAAACATCTATTACCTAAAGCAAGAGATGGAAGTTGTAAGACAAATGTAATGAAATTTAAAATAAAGGTAAGGAAACAGTCTGGCAATTCATCAAGAGGTTAAAAATGGAGTTACCATATGACCCAGCAATTCTACTCCTAGCTATATATCCAAGAGAGAAAAAAACAAACATAAATCCACACAAAAATCTATACACAAATTTTCATAGCAGCATTATTCATAATAAAAATGGAAACAACTCAAATATTCATCAACTGATGAATGGATAAACAAAATGTGGCACATCCAGACAGTTAAATACCATTCAGCTACGAAAAGGAATGAAGTGCCCACACATGCCATCGCAACGTGGATAAATCTTGAAAATATTATACTAAAAAAGAAGCCAGTCAGAAAAGACCAATATTGCATGATTCCATTTATATGAAATGTCCAGTAGAGAAAAATCTATAGATTCCAAAAGAAGTTAGAACTTGCCCAGTGCTGGTGAAGATGGGGAGAGAGAAGTTCAGAGAAAATGTGCAGTGACTGCTAGTAGGACTGAGATTTTGTGGGTGTATTGAAAATGCTCCCAAATTGACTGTGGTGATGGTTGCCCTACTCTGTGAATATACCAAAAA
Source organism: Zalophus californianus (assembly GCF_009762305.2). NCBI lineage: Eukaryota > Metazoa > Chordata > Mammalia > Carnivora > Otariidae > Zalophus > Zalophus californianus. Next base: position 124,808,865 of record NC_045596.1, read on the forward strand.
CCATTAAATTGTGCACTTTAAATGGGTGAATTTTATGGTATGTAAATTATAGCTCAATAAAGCTGTTAAATATTTTTTTGAGAAAGGTAAACCTTTGGGGTTTAAAATCCAATTTATTCATTTATCATTCACTGTTTTATTCATTCATGTATATATTCAATCTCCAGATTAGCCTTCTCTGATCTTGTTACCTCTCTGCCTCCATGTCCATCTTGGACTGACAATATCCTCACAGCACCACTCCATTTTCCTTCAGAGCACACATTGCATTTGTAATCACACTGCAACCTTTATGACAAAGCAGCATATTTGTTCTGATCACTAATTTATCTGTAGCACCTAGTGTGGTATGCATGGCACATGAGCATTGTTTCAACAACTGAAATATAAAACAATGCAGAACAACTTAAAACATCCTAACAAAGAATATAAATATATATCATTGTATGAAAGTATACATGATAATAATAAAAATGAAGAACAGACAAATTGTGTTTCAGTTAGAATTTTAATCCCAGACCTTTATAGTTGTTTAAACAACGCTTCAAATCAGAAGATATATCATAGATGGATTTCAGGGTGACCAGGACATTACTGATAATACAAGCAAATTGCATTGGTCACTGAATCCATCTAGTTCCACGTTAATTTCTATTGATAATAACACTTAAATATTAACTGTATGTGCCCTTATGTGTCTGTTTCTACTTTTACTGCTTTGGTTCAGGCATTTGTAATTTCCCGCCCCGACCAATGTAATAGCAGCCAAACTACTCTCCTCACCACCAACAGAGAGGTGTTCACATTCTTCTTTAGTGAATTAGTCACTTGTAGATGCTATGAAAACAAACAATCCTGGGCTGACTTCAGTGTGCATATCTGCAATTATTGTTTTACTTTCTTCCTTTTCCAGTGACTACATGTAAGAGACAATCAGATTCGTATGAACAAAGACCATGATTAATCATCTCTATACTCATGTCTTGAACATTGTAGATGTTGAATAGCTATTTATTTAATTGAATGAATCTGTAGTCCTCAAATGCCTAGCATTTGCTTTGCATAAAGGAGAGGTTTAATAACACTGAACAAATGAATAATATTTCTATATGCTATGTATTCATGTAGATGCATATGCTATGTATTCATTATTTAGGCTTTCTTCAAAGACCTCCTAAGGGAAAAAAGGCAAAAACCTTGAAAACAGCAGTTTATTTCTATATATGTTGCTTTATGAAACATGTCTTAAAGCCAAAGCAAATCCCATTAACAGAATAAAATCCCAATATTTGCATAGTGCAGAGTGGATGCAATTTAATGTAGTCCTGAAAGTAGCTACCTTGTAATTGTCATCTTGTTCCAAGGAGATTTCTTAATTATTTTAGCATTTTATGAAAATTTATAATAACTTGAATTCTGAAAGCTGTTTTAACAAGGATTTTTCCACTGTGTAGAATTAGCTCATTAGGTTTATTCCATTTTGCTCTTTCTTGAAAACCTTTAATATACATTTTGTTATGACCTAATAAAAACCTTGAAAAACAAAATACACTGATGCTCAACTAGCTGCTCTATTATGGTGCCAAAAACAGCATAAAGGGCTTATTTACTTTTGCTTCTGGTTTCACGTTCACTAATTACCAGAGGTGTTTAGCTCAGAGAGCTAGATCTATTGTGTATCTTTTGGTAGACGATATATTTTCAAAAGGAGGTAAATGCTTAGATTTTTAAAAGTCCAACACATCATTATGGGAATAAAAAGGCATTTAAAATCTTTAAAGAGGAAACCTGTGTTGGGTTATCAGCGTCCAATCACCTTGCATTACATTATACACAATAAGCAGTGCACAACTACAATTTCCCAAACCACATTTTGCAAAATGAGTCCCCAGCAATCCATCATCCCTGGAAATGTGTTCATCATGTTTTCCAGGTAGCATTTTTCTTCCTGATACTTGGTATCTCCATTCAGCCATTAACTAGCTATGGGCTCTGGGCTTATCTTTGAGGATTGATTACATCATCCACAAAAAATCTGACGTCTTCTATGAAATCATGGGGACTGAAATAGATCAAGTGTTGAGGTTCTTCCTAGTTCCAAGGTTTACTCATCTGGAATTTATTCAGCATTCTCAGTCTCAGTAAATAAGACTAACTTAAATAAGGCAAAAATAAAATTGAAAAGTCAAAGGAAGGTAACAGTGACCATCCAGAAACAATAAATATCTTCCAAACTTAAAATTCTAAAGTTTGTCTCTTCTCTCCAATCCAGCTGCCATTGTTTTAGTATTCCTAATGTCACTGGGAGGAAAAAAAAAATCACTAAACTTCTGATTGATGTCCTAAAACAATATTAGCCATATTCTCATATTGTCCTTGGTAAACACTCAGATATATTTCACCCACCTGCCATTTCTTACCTTCGGTACCTCCCAAGCCCTCTAAATAATTCCTGAGCTTCTCAGACTTGGCAGATAATTTTCCCTCTAGAGATCATCATGGGGGAATTCCATTCCCCGCTTGCCCTCATCATCAACACACATTTTATGAGGATTCAACCATTTTCACTGCCTTTCCTCAAGGCTTGGACCTTTTCAAGTCTGTGACCACCCTTTATCATGAACACATCTTGGCCTGTCTCCTTTAAAAATATGTTTTTCTAAAGATTCCCTTTCTCTTCTCTATTTCTGTATTACTCCCTGCATTCTATAAATATGGTCAAATCTCTTGCATCTTAAAAAACAAAACACCCCCCCCCCAATTTACATCCCTTTTTAGTGCTCTCATTCTCCTCTCAGTAAGCTCCTCTATGTGCTGGCTCCACTTCCTTATTTTGCATTCATTTTCAGGATCTACTCTACAATTTCACTATAAGCAATTTGGGCAAAGGTCACCAATAGTCTCATTTCTCAACGTCTAATGGAAATTGTCAGTGTTTAATTGACTACATCCTTGTTTTTGAATTTCTGAATATTTGAACTTGTTTTATACTTCTTTCTCTGGCTTCTGGGATATTTCACATTCTTAGTTTTCTTCCTTTACTTCCTTCTTTTTCAGCATTGTTGCTTGCTGTTCCTCCTTCTGCTCTTTGCACATTAATGCCTTTCTCATCTTCAACCAGGACTTTGCTTAAAACAAAACCTCTGTTCCCAAAATACTGGCTGGATGGATCTTGGGTCTGACTTCTGGATTGATGCTGATATTCCTGGATTCACAAAAATGTGAAGAAAGATATTTTACATTGTGTGGAGCAGTGATTTTTCAACCCAGAATCCTGGGAAAGATATCATTTCTAGGTACCATATCTTGGGAATCTTGTAACTGGGCTTGGAACAGGGAGGGAGACACTAGGGCCTCTAGATCTACTTTGAAAAATGCTTCAACTATTCTAATTATATATTATCTATAAAACAACAATTCATACTAAGTTTTAAATTTCAAATAACATTTAAAAAAGAATTTGGGCCTCCTGGGTGCCTCAGTCATTAAGTGGCTGCTCAAGTTGTGATCCTGGGGTCCTGGGATCCAGCCCCATGTCCGGCTCCCTGTTCGGCAGGAGCCTGCTTCTCCCTCTCTCACTCTCCCTGCTTGTGTTCTCTCTCTAGCTGTCTCCCTCTCTCGGTCAAATAAATAAATAAAATCTTAAAAAAAAAAAAGACTGGATTTTTATGTTTAACAAAAGTAGGTGTGGATTTCAAAGCCTTGAGAAAGAAATATCTATTTTCTATCACATAGACAAGCTTTTTTAAAGAACCTCATTGGTAAACCAATTGTTAAATAGATAGGGGATTTTTTAAAAATTGTTTTGATACAAGTCTAGTAATTCAAAAAGAAAAGTAGTAGTACTTTTAGTCATGCAACAAAACAGTATTAATCCTGATTGGAATCCAAGATTAGAAAGCAGTCTTATGTTCAACTGGTTTTCATAATATCATTTGTTAAAACAAAATTCCCCATGTAAAGGGACTTTTACATGTTCTCCAGTGCTTCTCAGATACTAAAACTGACCGAAGAAAGTGTCAACCACCCTGAACATGGTCCCTGAAGATTCTGTTATAATCCCTGACCTAAAAAATTCAGAGTTCTAATGTTATTATTCTTCAGTAGTCTCCTCAATTCTGACTAACCTTACGTGTTCTTATTTTCTGTCCACACGGGAGAACACATTTTAACAGTGACTCCAGGATTATTGTGATTAAACTTTTATACTTTAAAGCAGCTCTAATTCAGGTGGTTTTTTAGAGCAATTACAACAACAGCATTCCAACAAAAACTCTTGGTGAAGAGATAAAGGAGAAGATTGAAGTAAAGGACATAAATAGTAGAAAGAAGTACACATTATGATGTGTTTCTTAATTGGGTTAAATATTTATAGTGGCTGACAATGTAACTCAAACTCCACATGTTACAACAGTATTATTCCAAGAGGACTCAAATAACACTTTGTTTTTAAAGTCATTATGCTTGAATTTCCTCTTTTGGCATTGCTACCTGCACTGGTGAAAGCTTTCTTAACCAGCAGAATTTCAGAACAGAACTAATTCTCAGTTATCTGCACTAATGGAGAGAATAAGAAGAATATAAAACAAAATAATGCTAGCAAAAGTAACATTGTGTAAAAAGGAATTAGTAATTCAAAATGGATCAAAATGCGCCCAAATACAGGTATAAAGATATAATACTGTCAGAAGGAAATAGGTGTAAATCTTCATGAATTTGAATTAGGCAATAGTTTCTTAAATATGGCACCAAAAGCACAAACATCAAAACTAAGTATGGATTAACTGGATTTCATAAAAATTTTGTGCATCAAAGGACACTATCAAGGAAGTGGAAAGACAACCCACAGAATGAAAAAAAATCTTTGCAAATCATTTATCTGATAAGGATCTAGTATTCAGATATATAAAGAATTTTTACAACTTAACAATAAAAAGACAACCCAAAAAGTATTTGAATAGATATTTCTCCACAGTAAATATACAAATGGTCAATAAGTATATGAAAAGATGTTCAGCATTAGTAGTCATTAGGGAAATACCAATCAAAACCACAATGAAATACCACTTAATGCCTGCTAAAATAGCTATTTATGGTTTTTAGAAAGGAAAATAACAAGAGTTGGTGAGCATGTGGAGAAATTGGGCCCCTCACACATTGCTGGTGGGAATATAAAATGGTGCAGCTACTGTGGAAAACAACTTGACAGTTCTTCAAAGAGTTAGACATAAAGTTACCATGTGTATACCAGTAATTCCACTACTAGATCTATGCCCAAGAGAACTGAAAAAATATGTTCACACAAAAACTTGTACACAAATATTCATAGCAACATTATTCATAATAGCCGAAATGTGGAACAATCCAAATGTCCAACAAATGATGAATGGATGAACAATATGTGGTATATCCGTATAATGGATTATGGTTCAACAATAAAAGAAATGAAACACTGATACATGCACCAACATGGATGAACCTTGAAAAGATTATGCTAAATGAAAGAAGCCAGTCTCTAAAGGTCATATATGGTATGATTCCATTTGTATTAACTGACTAGAAGAGGGAAATCCACAGAGACACAAAGTAGATTTGTGATTGATTACCTGCAGATATTGGGCAAGGGGGGAATGGACTATGTGTGGTTTCTTTTCAGGGTAATAAAAATGTTCTGGAATTAGATAGCGGTGATGGTTACACAATATTGTGAATATACTGTAAATCATTGAATGGTATACTTTTAAAAGGTTAAAATGGTGAACTTATGCTATATAAGTTTTTAACAATAAAAAAAACCTTAAGTAATTTGAATGTTGTCTTGATCCAGCTTTAGAACTCACAAATAAGCACACACACATTTAAACAGATATTTTTGGTTTGCCCTTGGCAAAACAATTCACCAAAGGAAGTCATTGTTGATAAACCACAATGGTAGACAAGCTGTAAGTACTCTTTTCCAATTAAGAGTTTCATCAGGAAAATAGACACTATTCTAGATATTAGAAGCAGAAAGGGAATTAATATAAGGAGTGTAGTGTTTTTAAAAATACTGAAAAGACTGGAGTGAAGACATAGAAAGAACAACACTAGCTCTCTAGCTTCCCACTCATTTTGATTGAATTAGTAAGTTGCTCAGGACACCCAGGTTAGGAACTGTGGCTAACTTCTATCAAATAACCCAGCTGTGGGGCGCCTGGGTGGCTCAGTTGGTTAAGCGACTGCCTTTGGCTCAGGTCGTGATTCCAAGGTCCTGGGATTAAGCCCTGTATCAGGCTCCCTGCTCCTCAAGGAGCTTGCTTCTCCTGGAGCCTGCTTCTCCCTCTCCCTCTGCCTGCAACTCCACCTGCTTGTGCTCTCTCTCTCTCTGTCAAATAGATAAATAAAATCTTTAATTTTTTTTTTAAAAATGCCCCAGTTGTCTGAATACTCAGGGAGGCAATTCTCTGGGGGCAATGCCTGGGGGCTGCTGAAAAATCTCCAGTTTTCAAAGGCCAATGCTTCTGCCCAGAGTTGAACAACTCTATTTGACAGACTGTAAATTGCAACTAGAATCGTAGAGGCAAATGTAGTTATTTAGAAGTTTCAGGTCTTGTAAGAGGGGAGAACATAGAACGAAGTGGGGCTACGTTATAACTGGAAAAAAAAATCCAGTACATTTTCCCAAGAGTTAGCTATAGTTAAAATATTTAAATCCTCACAAGTTTCATTATCTGATTGGCAGATGTTAACCCCAACTTATGTGGCAGCTATTTTTTCTCACAAAAGCTTTGGAATTAATACAGATTATTGAGGTCTATGGACTATATTTTGGGCAGGTTTTCCTTTTATCAGTTCTCATTCTTTCATAGGAAGTTCTGCTTTCTTCACAGCAATAAACCACCAAATCATCAAAGTAGGTAGATGCTTTAAAAGACAAAAACTGAAATGAAAGCAACATCTCTTTGGTTCATTTCAAGCCTGCTATGTAAGGTTTTTTCTTTTCTTGATCATAATTGTTCTCAATCTAATTTTCTGAAATAACCTGACTAACCTGGATTATATTGAAACCTGATATTGGGAAGAAAAACAGATATATGTGGAAGAGATGGGGTTTGGATCATTATTCCAATTGTTATAAGTTATATGAATTTCCTAAGATGAATTTAGGTTTGGGAAGCTTTAGCTTCAGATTAACTAAAGAGTTAATATTTTCATCATCTTCTTAAAAAGCATGTTTCATAAAGTCAACTTACAGTACCTTAATAACTTAAAAACTAATAAAATCATCCCTTCACAACAGATATTAGAAGGCAGAATCATATTATTAATAGATTTTAGACAAAATGGGACATAATTCTTTTGAGTTACAAACTGAGTAAAGCTAATATGATTTCTGCATGAGTACTTTTGACATTATAACTTAATTATATTATTCCCCTTATATTTGAAATAGAATGTTTCTAGATTAATTTTGGATAAACTTATAAAGGAAGAGTGGGCTCCAGTTTACTTAGGTCAAAAACAATAAAATCAAGAAAATTACCTGCTTTGAACTCTGTATACCTTTAAATCAGCATGAGTGCTAGATAATACTTAGATTTTTATTTTAGTCTCTTTGAAAAATCTAAGATAATATTCTGGCCCTTTTCCTGCACAGAATGACCTCATCATTGGCTCATAAAGTAGGTGAAATAATGCTAATAATTCATGGAAGCTATTTTAATATAAATTTGAGTTGGAAAACATATTAGGTAAGTATATTTATTTTCTCTAAACATGTAAGAGAAATCTTGCAACATAGCAGTAGTATTATTAATGTACTATTTGTTTTCATTGCAGACTCTCTTGGTTTCCCATAATAAGGTTAAATTTACAAAAGCAAAACTTAAATAAAGAAAATTTTTGGAAATATAACATATGAGAGTTACCTCAAAATGTTTCATTAATTAGAACATTCCACTAATAATTATCCACCACTGAAATAAAATAAAAATTTGAAAAAAAAATTTAAATTTTTTTAATTAAAAAAAGAAAAGAAAAATTTGAAAAAGTCTATGTGAAAGTTCAAAATATAGAGAGCTAATTCTTGTACCCAACCAAAGAATGTTTAATCTCTATCATGTGAGTTTCTCTAGGGCTGGAATTTTAAATATTTTATTCATTGTATCCCAGCTTAGTTCAATAAAAATGTGTTGAATAAATTGTAAGGTATAAACATTGTTAATGGTTACAGTATCAACGAAGATATATCATTTCAAAGCAAGATGGCAGAGGAGTAGGAGACCTAAATTTCATCTGGTCCCAGGAATTCAGCTAGATAGTTATCAAACCATTCAGAACACCTTCAAACTCAACAGGAGATCAAAGAAAAGAATAGCAGCAACTCTCTGAACAGAAAAGGGACCACTTTCTGGAAAGTAGAACGTGCAGAGAAGTGAATCTGAGGTGATATTCAGGAGGATAGATGGCGGAGAGGGAGCGTCCGTCAGCTGCTACTGGCAAGTGATAGAGCAGCAGAGCACAAAATCAGAACTTTTAGAAGTCTGCTCTGCTGAGGGATGTTGCTCCAGTGGCTAAGCGGGGGGTGGAACTCTCACTGGGACAATATGGTCTCAGGACCCAAGACCGGGGGTGCCTGAGTGCAGCAGGGCTCCCAGGTATTGGAGCAGGGAAGCTTGCTGTAGAGACGGAGCCCAGGAGTGGGCTCTCAGCTTGAGGTTGCCATAAACCATGATCCGCAGTACAGTTGGGCCACTGCTTTCCCAGCAGGGACCCAACGGGCAGCAGATCCAGGGAGACTCCCCTTCCTCCCCCTGGAGGAGTGGCGCAAGAGCTTACTGCAGGAATCTGCTGAGTTTGGAAACTCCAAAGGCGGTCAGGTGCCAGAGATAGAAACACTGGGTCATAGGCTGGGTGAGCACGGAGTGCAGCCGGAGACCAGGGAGACGGGAGTGATTGACTGCTTTTCTCTCAGGGCACACTGAGGAGTGGGGCCCGAGCTCTTGGCTCCTCCAGGACCAGAGATTGGGAGGCCACCATTTTCATTCTTGTCCACCAAAGCCGTACCGAAAGATTGCAGGGGACAAAAGCTACCAAGAGCAAGCCTGAGCAGAATACTTAGCCTGGCCCCTGGCAAGGGTGGGGCAATTCCGCCTCCGGCAAAGCCATTGGAGAATCATTGCAACAGGCCCCTCCCCCAGAAGATCAGCAAGAACAGCCAGCCAAGACCAAGTTTATGGATCAATGAGAATGGCAAAACCGCAGCGCTAAGGGAATACTGCAAATAGAATTCATGGTTTTTTCCCATGATGTTTTAGTCTTTCAAAGTTAATTTTTTAAATTTTATTTTTTTCTTTTTCTATTTTTTTAGTTGAATTTTTCTTCTTTCCTTTTTCATCCAAGATATTATCAATTCCTTTTTTAAAATATTTTTTAATTTTTCATTTTTACAGTCATATTCTATCTCTTCATTGTATTTAACCTTATTTTATATATATATAAAACATATATATGTAACTTTTATATATATATATAAAAACATATAAAGTTTTAAAATTTTGGGGTACAGTTTCTTCTAATAGACCAAAATATATCCTAAATCTAGTGTATGACATTATCCTGGTCTCCCACCTGATTACATTCTCTCTTTTTTTTTAATTCTTTTTCATTCTTTTTTCAACCAACTTCTTATCTTATCAATTACGATTTTAAAATCTTTTTTAATTTTCATCTTTATAATCATAGTCCATTCCTTCATCGTATTTTCCCTTATTTTTGTATGTATATAAGGTTTTCTTTCTTTAAAATTTTATGAGGCAGTTCCTTCTAACAGACCAAAATACACCCAAAATCTAGTGTGTGCCTCTGTTATTTTCACCACCCTGATGATATTTTTTTTTCCTTTATTTATCCACCGCCCCCACCCCCAGTTTCAGGTATCTTCTGATTTGTTTGATGCATATTTTTCTGGGGTCATGGTGACTCTTTTAACTTTTTTTTTTTTAGCATTTTTTTCTCTAATTCAACTATTCTCCTCTGGACAAAATGACAAGATGTAAAAACTCACCTCAAAAAAAGAACAAGAGGCAGTACCAACTGCCAGGGACCTAATCAATACATTAGTAAGATGTCGAAACTAGAGTTCAGAATCATGATTTTAAAGATACTAGCTGGGCTTCAAAAAAGCATAGAAGATACTAGAGAATCCCTTTCTGGAAAATAAAAGAACTAAAATCTAACCAGGTTGAAATCAAAAAGGCTGTTAATGAGGGGCAATCAAAAATGGAGGCTTTAACTGCTAGGATAAATGAGGCAGAAGAGAGAATTAGTGATATAGAAGACCAAATGATAGAAAATAAAGAAGTTGAGAAAAAGAGAGATAAACAACTACTGGATCATGAGGGCAGAATTCGAGAGATACGTGATACCATAAAGCAAACCATATTAGAATAATTGGGATCCCAGAAGAAGAAGAAAGAGAGAGAGGGGTAGAGGGTATATTGGAGCAAATTATAACAGAGAACTATCCTAATTTGGGGAAGGAAACAGGCAACAAAATCCAGGAGGCACAGAGAACACCCCTCAAAATCAATAAAAATAGGTCAACACCCCAACATCTAATAGTAAAACTCACAGGTCTCAGAGACAAATAGAAAATCCTGAAAGCAGCTCAGGACAAGAGGTCTGTAACCTACAATGGTAGAAACATTAGATTGGCAGCAGACCTATCCACAGAGACGTGGCAGGCCAGAAAGGACTGGCATGATATCTTCAGAGCACCAAATGAGAAAAATATGCAGCCAAGAATACAATATCCAGCTAGGCTGTCATTGAAAATAGAAGGAGAGATAGAAAGTTTCCACGACAAACAAAAACTAAAGAATTTGCAAACACCCAACCAGCCCTACAAGAAATATTGAAAGGGGTCCTCTAAGCAGAGAGCCTAAAAGTAACACAGACCAGAAAGGAACAGAGACGAAACAACAGATGTTGGCGGGGATGTGGAGAAAGGAGAACCCTCTTGCACTGTTGGTGGAAATGTAAGCTGGTGCAGCCACTCTGGAAAACAGTATGGAGGTTCTTCAAAAAGTTGAAAATAGAGCTACCATACGATCCAGCAATTGCACTATTGGGTATTTACCCCAAAGATACAAATGTAGGGATCCAAAGGAGTACGTGCATCCCAATGTTTATAGCAGCAATGTCCACAAGAGCCAAACTACAGAAAGAACCAAGATGTCCATCAACAGATGAATGGATAAAGAAGATGTGGTATATATATACAATGGAATATTATACAGCCATCAAAAAGAATGAAATCTTGCCATTTGCAACAACATGGTTGGAACTGGAGGGTATTATGCTGAGCGAAATAAGTCAATCAGAGAAAGACATGTATCATATGACCTCACTGATAGGAGGAATTCTTAATCTCAGGAAACAAACTGAGGGTTGCTAGAGTGGTAGGGGATGGGAGGGATGGGATGGCTGGGTGATAGACATTGGGGAGGGTATGTGCTATGGTGAGCGCTGTGAATTGTGCAAGACTGTTGAATCACAGATCTGTACCTCCAAAACAAATAATACATTGTATGTAAAAAAAAAAAAAAGAAGAAGATAGCTGGAAGGGAAGAATGAAGGGGGGGAAATTGGTGGGGGAGACAAACCATGAGAGACTTTGGACTCTGAGAAACAAACTGAGGGTTCTAGAGGGGAGGGGGTGGGGGGATGGGTTAGCCTGGTGATGGGTATTAAAGAGGGCACGTTCTGCATGGAGCACTGGGTGTTATACAAAAACAATGAATCATGGAACACTACATCAAAAACTAATGATGTAACGTATGGTGATTAACATAACATAATAAAAAAAAGAAAGGAACAGAGACAATATACAGTAACAGGCACCTTACAGGCAATACAATGGCACTAAATTCATGTTTTTCAATAGTTACCCTGAATATAAATGGGCTAAATGCCCCAATCAAAAGACACAGAGTATCAGATTGCATAAAAAAAAAAAAAAACATTATATGCTGTCTGCAAGATACTCATTTTAGACCCACGGACACCCCCAGGTTTAAAGTGAGGGGGTGGAAAACCACTTACCATGCTAATGGACATCAAAAGAAAGCTGGGTGGCAATTATGTCAGACAAATTAGATTTTAAACAAAAGACTATAGCAAGAGATGAGGAAGGAAACTTTATCATACTCAAAGCGTCATCCAACAAGATCTAACAATTGTAAATATCTATGCCCCTAACATGGGAGCAACCAATTATATAAGCCAATTAATAACAAAATAAAGGAAACACATCGACAACAATACAATAATAGTAGGGAACTTTAACACCCTCCTCACTGAAATGGACAGATCATCTAAGCAAAAGATGAACAGGGAAATAAAGGCTTAATTGACAAACTGGACCAGATGGACTTCACAGATATATTCAGAACATTCAATCCCAAAGCGACAGAAAACACCTTCTCTCTAGTGCCCATGGAACATTCTCCAGAATAGATCACATCCTGGGTCACTATCAGGTCTCAACCAGTACCAAAAGATTGGGATCATTCCCTGCATATTTTTGGGCCATAATTTTTTGAAACTAGAACTCAATTACAAGAGGAAAGTCGGAAAGAGCTCAAATACATGGAGGCTAAAGAGCATCCTACTAAAGAATGAATGGGCCAATCAGGAAATTAAAGAAGAATTTAAAAAATTCATGGAAACCAATGAAAATGAAAACACAACAATTCAAAATCTTTGGGATGCAGCAAAGGCGGTCCTAAGAGGAAAGTATATAGCAATACAAGCCTTTCTCAAGAAACAAGAAAGGTCTCAAATACACAACCTAACTCTACACCTAAAGGATCTGCTGAAAGAACAGCAAATAAAGCCTAAACCCCGCAGGAGAAGAGAAATAATAATCAGAGCAGAAATCAATGAACTAGAAACCAAAAGAACAGTAGAACAGATCAACAAAACTAGAAGCTGGGTCTTTAAAAGAATAAATAGGATTGATAAAGCCCTGGCCAGACTTATCAAAAAGAAAAGAGAAAGGACCCAAATAAATAAAATCATGAATGAAAGAGAAGAGATCATAACCAACACCCAAGAAATACAACATATTATAAGCAACTCTAGGCTAGCAAATTAGATAGTCTGGAAGAAATGGATGCATTCCTAGAAATGTATCAACTACCAAAACTGAACCAGGAAGAAACAGAAAACCTGAACAGACCCATAATCACTAATGAAATTGAAGCAGTAATAAAAAATTTCCCAACAAACAAGAGCCCAGGGCCAGATGGTTTCCCAGGAAATTCAACCAAACATTTAAAGAAGAATAGGTATTATTTCTATTTATTAATTAATAGAATTAATTAATATTTTAATAGGTGTTAATTAATTAATACTTTAATAGGTATTAAAGAATTAATACCTATTTTTCTGAAGCTGTTTCAAAGAATAGAAATGGAAGGAAAACTTCCAAACTCATTTTATGAGGCCACCATTACCTTGATCCCAAAACCAAAGATTCCATCAAAAAGGAGAACTACAGACCAATATCCCTGATGAACATGGATGCAAAAATTCTCACCAAAATACTAGCCAATAGGATCCAACAGTACATTAAAAGGATTATTCACCAAGACCAAGTGGGATTTATTCCTGGGCTGCAAGGTTGGTTCAACATCCACAAATCAATCAATGTGATACAATACATTAATAAAAGAAAGAACAAGAATCATATGATCCTCTCAATAGATGCAGAAAAAGCATTTGACAAAGTACAGCATCCTTCCTTGATTAAAACTCTTCATAGTGTGGGATAGAGGGTACATACCACAATATCATAAAATCCATCTCTGAAAAACCCACAGCGAATATCATTCTCAATGGGGAAAAACTGAGAACTTTCCCCTATGGTCAGGAACATGGCAGGGATGTCCACTATCACCACTGCTATTCAACAGGTATTAGAAGTCCTAGCCACAGAAATCAGACCAAAAAAGAGGCATCTGAATAGGCAAAGAAGAAGTCAAACTCTCACTCTTTGCCGATGATATGATACCTTATGTGGAAAACTCAAATGACTCCACCCCAAAACTGCTAGAATTCATACAGGATATAAAATCAGTGCACAGAAATCAGTGGCATTCCTATACACCAACAACAAGACAGAAGAAAGAGAAATTAAAGAGTCGATCCCATTTACAATTACACCCAAAACTATAAGATACATAAGAATAAATCTAACCAAAGAGGCAAAGGATCTGTACTCAGAAAACTATAGAATACTCATGAAAGAAATTGAGGAAGACACAAAGAAATGGAAAAAATTTCCATGCTCATGGATTGGAAGAACATATATTGTGAAAATGTCTATGCTACCTAAAGCAATCTACACATATAATGCAATCCTTATCAAAATACCATCCACTTTTTTCAAAGAAAGGGAACAAATAATCCTAAAATTGAAATGGAACCAGAAAAGACCCCAAATAGCCCGAGTAATGTTGAAATACAAAAGCAAAGCCAGTGGCATCACAATTCCAGACTTCAAGCTCTATTACAAAGCTGTCATCATCAAGACGGTATGGTACTGGCACAAAAACAGACACAAAGATCAATGGAACAGAATATAGAGCCCAGAAATGGTCCCTCAACTCTATGGTCACCTTATCTTCGACAAAGCAGGAAAGAATGTCCAATGGAAAAAAGACAGTCTCTTCAACAAATGGTGTTGGGAAAATTGGACAGCCACGTGCAGAAGAATGAAATGGACCATTTCCTTACACCACACACAAAAATAGACTCAAAATGGTTGAAAGACCAAAATGTGAGCCAGGAGTCCATCAAAATCCTAAAGGAGAACACAGGCAGCAACCTCTTCGACCTCAGCCGCAGCCACTTCTTCCTAGAAACATCACCAAAGGCAAGGGAAGCAAGGGCAAAAATGAACTATTGGGACTTCATCAAAATAAAAAAGCTTTTGCACAGCAAAGCAAACAGTCAACAAAACCAAAGAAAACCGACAGAATGGGAGAAGATATTTGCAAATGACATATCAGATAAAGGGCTAGTATCCAAAATCTATAAAGAACTTATCAAACTCAACACCCAAAGAACAAATGATCCAATCAAGAAATGGGCAGAAGACATGAACAGACATTTCTGCAAGGAAGACATCCAAATGGCCAACAGACACATGAAAAAGTGCTCAACATCGCTCGGCATCAGGGAAATCCAAATCAAAACCTCAATGAGATACCACCTCATACCAGTCAGAATGGCTAAAATTAACAAGTCAGGAAATGACGGATGTTGGGGAGGATATGGAGAAAGGGGAACCCTCTACACTGTCGGTGGGAATGCAAGCTGGTGCAGCCACTCTGGAAAACAGTATGGAGGTTCCTCAATCAGTTGAAAATAGAGCTACCATACAACCCAGCAATTGCACTACTGGGTATTTACCCTAAAGATACAAATGTAGTGATCCAAAGGGGCACATGCACCACAATGTTTATAGTAGCAATGTCCACAATAGCCAAACTATGGAAAGAGCCAAGATGTCCATCAACAGATGAATAGATAAAGAAGAAGTGGTATATATATACAACGGAATATTATGCAGCAATCAAAAAATGAAATCTTGCCATTTGCAATGATGTGGTTGGAACTAGAGGGTATTATGCTAAGTGAAATAAGTCAATCAGAGAAAGGCAAATATCATATGATCTTACTGATATGAGAAATTTGAGAAACAAGATGGAGGATCATAGGGGAAGGGAGGGAAAAATGAAACAAGATGAAACCAGAGAGGGAGACAAACCATAAGAGAATCTTAATCTCAGGAAACAAACTGAGGGTTGCTGGAGTGGAGCGGGGTGGGAAGGATGGGGTGGCTGGGTGATGGACACTGGTGAGGGTATGTACTATGTTGAGCGCTGTGAATTGTGTAAGACTGATGAATCACAGACCTGTAACCCTGAAACAAATAATACATTATATGTTAATAAAACAATTAAAATGTGCAAGCATAGCCAGTAGTAAAAATTTTAAAAAATATATCATTTCAAGATCAAAATGATGTTTCTTGTTAAGTATAGCAAATTAGCATACTTTAGCCTTCCTGTCAATGATAGTCTTGCCTACTTTTACTTTACATTGGTCATAACACTTCTTTCTAAAACACAGAATTTGTCTTAATAAACATTATAGGTTATTATCTCTTTAAATAATATGCACTATTTCCCCCTTTCTGAAGTAGTCTTAATTATTATGGGGGAAAACAGGTTACTACAAAAGTAAGTAAACAAACATTTAATAAATATATCCCCTTTGAACATGAATGAGTCACTAAGAATCATTATTAATATCAATTCCTTTCAAAGATTTTGCTCAATAAATTAGTGACTAGTTCCTTCAGGCTTGTGTGAGCCTGTGCCCTCCTGGTGAGGAATCTGGACCAGGAGAATTCTTACCTTCTGTCAACCCCTACCGTTGGAAGGGAACAATTTTAAAATCAAAAGACCTTAGAATTCAAACACATTCATGACGATTTAAAAACAGTCATTAAATCTGACTACCTAACGAGCACACAAACAAAAATAATTTGACAGGCAGGAATAGACAATGGAATTATTAAATATTAGCCTGTCTTTTAGAAAGATGGGTTGAAAATAATGTTTTGTCAACTTTTAGCATTAGATAAAATAAAACTCGTTTTTTTTCTACTTGAATTTGCCATAAATACCCCTGCATACCTTACAGTATTTTCACCAGTGTTGTTTATGAACCAGCCTCAAAATTGAGAAGAGGAGCATGGCTCCTTATTAAGAAAGAGTAGAGAGAATGCCAAGAAAGGCTGAGAGTCACAGAAGTCAGTAGGGTGAGATTTTTAAGAAAAAGTGCTTTCGGCAGTACCAAGTAGATACTGAGATACCAAACAAAGGAAGAACTGAAAAGTGCCCTTGTGCCATTAGTGTCATTGCTGAGAACCAAAGTAGAGTAGTTTTCAGTGTAATCGAGGATTAGTGAAAGCCAGATGACTGAATTAAAGAGTGGGAGGTGGGAAAGGAGAGAAAGCAAGGATCAAAAACAGTTTGTGAATGACAATGAAAGGAGACAGATAGAAAGTAATTATGGCCCCAAGTTTCTTTGACCCTTCCTCACCGAGAGTTGAGGTATATGTCCCAATCCCTAGAATTTTTTACTCTGTGAATGCCTAACAAAAAAGGCTGTGCCCATTTCCAGAAGTGGGTCTTAAGAAAATGGCAACTTCTTAAGAATATAAAGACCATTTGTTTCTTGGAAAATAGGTGCCATTATCTTTAAACTTCTATAGATTTTTCCACAAACCTCATTGGGGTTCACCCCACTAGGCAGAATCTACAACCAAGCATCTATTTGAGGTAAACCCTTCTCTAACACCAATTAAGGAGACACCATGTTTCTTGGAATATAGTCACCATTCTGTGAGGAAGCCCACACCAACTGTGAAGAAGCCCGTGTGGAAAAGAACCAACAG
Source organism: Zalophus californianus (assembly GCF_009762305.2). NCBI lineage: Eukaryota > Metazoa > Chordata > Mammalia > Carnivora > Otariidae > Zalophus > Zalophus californianus. The sequence continues at coordinate 124,826,380 of NC_045596.1, forward strand.
ATAACACCAGTTTTCCAGCCATTTGGGAAGAAATCCTGGAAGTGGCTCGAGCTCCAGTCGAGCTTCCCTAGCTGATATGGCGTGGGTAAGAGGCAAATTGTTCTCACTGAGCCCTGACCAAATTGTAGACTTGTGAACAAAGTAAATGACTGCTGTTGTGTATGCCAGTAAGTTTTGGGCTGTTTCGTTAGGCACTAATAGATAATTAATGCAGATGTTTGTGCTGGAAGTGATACACTGCTATAACAAAAATCTGTGACCTTGACTTCCAGAAGTTGGAAGGGCACTGAGAGGTCTGTCTGTTTGTGGAAGTAGAAAATTTAAGGAGAGTATTATTAAAAACCTCAAGGGATGAGGAGAATGTTAGCGAACATCTAAAAGACTTCATAATGTTATTGGTGGAGGTTTAAAATAAGGAAAATATCATTTAAAGCTGGTAGAAAATGGATTTTTATTATATAGTGACAGAAATTTGGTAACACTGTCCCCTGAAGAAATGTGGAAATAGGAACACATCTACTGAATTCAATTATCTCGTGAAAAGGATTTTCCAAGTAAAGTGTTAAAGGTCCTCCCTCACTTCCTCTAGCTGTTTGTTATCAAATTAAAGAGGAGAAAGATGAGCTAAGAAGGGAACTGTTGAGTTTTTGAGGAAAGTTTAGAGGAAATATAAATGATTCAGGATCTGCTAGGCTCAAAAATAAAAATGTCTTATTGCCAGACTCTCTGGATGACAAAATATTCTTAAATTAAAATACGGCTTCTACAAAAAGGTCAAATCCATGGCAGGCCTATAAGACCCTTTGCTAAGACATTATGAAGATTTAAGGCAATGACTTATAGAGCCTATCATACAGACAAAAGACTTTCTAAAGATGTTAAAGGCATGCTTTCACAGACCCTCTCCATTAAGTAATGGGGCTTCTAAGAAAATTAAGGACAGAGCCCCTCAGTAATCCACAGTAGAACAGGGTTTATCTCAAAGATATTTTTGGTTGTAGCTTTCGTCTAGTGGAGTGAACCCCAATAAGGTTTATAGAAAATCTACACAGGTTTAAAGATAATTATTCTGGAAGAAGCACTGCTGGCTTGAACTATAATGGACAGAGGCAGTACAAAAGGAAGACACTTTTAGAGCCCCAACTTATGCCTTCCTATGGGCAAGGAGAGCTGAGAAAAAGATTCAGTTGCAAACTCTGTTTTACTATGGGGAAGGCAGAATGATTCAAAGGACAAGACCCAAATCCCGGAGGATGGAACTAAGCCACAGAAAATCATACACAGGGAGCAGGATTGGAAACTGGCAATAAGGAACTGACAACACATGCCCAGAGAGTTTAGCAATTGCTATGGACCAGCCAGTGTTGCATCCATTTTCATCCTTTTTGAATGCGGGTACGTACTGTGGCTATCTGATGCTCATCCCACCATCATATGTTTGTTGTATGGGTGGGGAAAATAACCTGTCTCTTTAGTTCACAGGTCTTCAGTTCTAAAGAACATATGCCCGAGGAACATTATTTAAGACCTGATACCTATAACATGATCCTGAAGCTCAAGCCTGAGCCCGAGCCTGATCCTTAATGGAAGGAGACTTGGGAGTCTCGTGGGAGTCTCTAAAGGAAGGGAGTGGAGGGGTGTTGGGAGGATGAGCATATCTTGCACATGGGAAGAATAAAAATTAATTTGTGGCCATGGGTGGACTATGGCAGTTTTAAATGCTGCCTCTAACATATTTTGACACTCTTCTATGAAGAGGTGGAGTCTCTGCTTTTTTGCCTTAATCTGGGTCTGCCTGACCAATATAATATGGCACTGTGTCAGCTTCTGAGCAGAGACCTTAAGAAACTAGCAGGTTCACGCTAGTGAACCTTGGAACCTTGGAACGCTGCACCATGTTGTGAAGAAGCTCAAGCAGCATATGGAGAACCCCAAGAGGAAAAAATTGAAACCCTGGGCCCACAAAACCCAGAAAACCTGAAAGTCAACATATGTTTTTTCCTCTTCCTTACCACAAATATTGTTAATATATTTTCAGAAAAATTAGTAATTTTATCATACATACAAAAATGTATAAAATGCACACATACAGGAACTAGGTATCTACACCTCAACTTAAAAAATAGATAAAAAATACAGAGCACCGTATTGCTTTCCATAATACATTCTATTCTCTCATTTTAAAGATCACTAATATGAAGTACCCACTTTTCACTGAAGTTTTAATATTCACGCATGTATTCCTATGTAATATATATTTACTTTCTCTAATTTTATACTTTATAATAATATATTATGCATCTTCTGTAATGTGGTATTTTTGTTCAAATAATTTGAGATCTTTCAATGTTGCTTTGGGCAGCTGTATTTTATTTGTATTACAGTTTTGTAATAAACACTTTTTATACTCTGTCAATATTTGTTAGTAGTCTTTAATTCTTGATTTTGGTCCCCAAGAGATCAGATTGGTGGTTGCCAGAGGTGAAGGGTGGGAATGGAGAAATTGAGTGAAGGTGGCCAAAGGTACAAAATTCCAGTTATAAGATGAATAAGTCTAGAGCACCTGGGTGGCTCAGTCAATTAAGCATCTGCCTTCGGCTCAGGTCATGATCCCAGGGTCCTGGGATTGAGCACCACATCAGGCTCCTGCTCAGTAGGGAATCTGCTTGTCCCTCTCTCTTTGCCCCTCCCCGCAGGCTCATTCTCGCTCTCTCTCTCATTCACTCTCTCTCAAACGAATAAATAAAATCTTAAAAAAAAAAGATGAGTAAGTTCTGGAAATGTAATGTACAACATGATGACTATAACTAACAATTACTGCATTATATATTTGAGAAGTTGCTAAGAGAGTAGATCTTAAAAGTTCTCTTCACAAGAAAAAAGATGTGTGACTAATGTGAGGTAATGGATGTGAACTAGATTTATTGTGGTGATCATTTCACAATATATATATATATATCAAATCATGTTCTACATCTAAATTAATACAATGTAATATGTTAATTAAACATCAATGAAAGTGGAAAAAATGAAAAAAATTTAATCTCCTGCTATTGTTTTGGATTTTTCAGTTTCTTTTTTGTATTACTTTCATTATTTGCTTTTTATATTTTATGATAAGTAATTAAGGTCCTTTATCTTATTTTTAATAATATTAACATATTACATATTAATTTTTGTTTAGCATATGTATGATATATCTTTGTTTAACACTTTTCATTGTTTTACATGTGCCTCAAACAGATTACAGCTGGATTTTTTTATACAATTTCATATTCTCTGGATTATAAAAGATCATTTTAATTCTGCATATTTATTAAAAATACTTTTATATTTGATCTCATTTACTAAAAAAATTGTCATTTTTCATATGGTGTTACACTGTATAACTATGCTATTATAACAACTGTTGTTTCCTGTTTTTACAATTATAAGCAGTATTATGTGTTCTTGTACACATATTCTTGTAGATATGTGCCTTTGGGACTAGAAATACTAGATGATAAGGTATATACTTGTTTAATATACAGAGTAATTTTAACCTTGTTTGCAAAATGGAACCAAATTATGTCTTCATTAGTAGTATATTAGAGCCTGTTTCTCCTTCTCCTCACCAGTATACACAGTATCAGGCTTTTTAACTTTTGACAGTCCAGATGGGTGAAATAACATCTGGAGTCATTGTGGTTTTTAATGTGCATATTTTTGATTACTGAGGAAATTTAACAGCTTCTCCTGGGTCATTCTTGTCTCCTCTTAAGGGAAATGCTTTTTCACATCTTCTATCCATTTCTTTTCCTCTTTGGCTGTTGATATTTTCTTACTGATTCATAGGAATTTTTAATATTTTTTATTAATTAGTTTTCAGTTGTATATGTTTATCTTTTTCCAGTTTTTGTCTTGTATTTGTGTTCATGCTATGGCATCTTATGATGATCGAAAGTACTTAGGTTAATGTATTTAAATATATTGTTCTTTTCCTTTGGTTTTTATTGTCTTTTGTATCTTTTTTTAAGATTTTATTTATTTGCGAGAGAGAGCATGAGTGGGGGAAAGGGGTAGAAGAAGACGGAGAGGGAGAGTGAGAAGCAGACTCCCCACTGAGCAGGGAGCCCGATGTGGGACTCAATCCCAGAACCCTGGGATCATGACCTGAACTGAAGGCAAATGCTTAGCTGACTGAGCCACCCAGGTGCCCCACTGTCTTTGGTGTCTTAAGAAATTTTGTACCACTTCAAAAATATGAAAAAATTCTTCTGTATCTTTTTCTAAAACTTTTATAGATTAGCTTTTTATGTTACATGTTTAATTCACTTGGAATTGATTTTTGTGTGGTGTGATATAGGATTTCTTTTCCAATAGATGTAATCAATGTTTCACCATCATTTATTTAGTACTCCAAACTTTCACAGGGATATTCGTCCCATCTTTGCATTCAAAAGTACTTATGCAAGCTTCATTATGAATTAAATTTTCACAGGTGCATGAATATAGCCCTGGATTCTTTACTTTGTTCCACTTTCAATTGACTAACTGTGAACTGCCATCAACCTGTCTTAATATAATTTTATGATATCTTGATTTCATAGGGAAGGACCCACCCCCACCTCAGAGATAAATTTTGAAAACCTCTTTTTTAGAGATTTATTTTTATTTATTTTTATTTTATTTATTTATATATTTTTTTCTTTATTTTCTTTATTTGAAAGAGAGAGAACACATGAGGGGGAGGGGCAGAAGGAGAGAATCTTCGAGCAGACTCCCCACTGAGCACAGAGCCCTATACCGGGCTCAATCTCACAGCCCATGAGATTATGACCTGAGTTGAAACCAAGAGTTGGAGCTCAACCAACTGAGTCACCCAGGTGCCTTGGAAACCTCTTATAGAGAATATGTAAAAAAAAAAAAAAAAAAAAATCTTGTTGAAATTTTGATTGCAAGCTTATTGAATAAAAAATTTTTAGCAGAATTTATATGTTCTTGTCTGTATAAATGCCATATTTCTTGGTTTATTTAGATATTCTCTATTGTCTTTCAATAACATTTTATAATATTATCTACAAAGAGCTTGCTCATCTTTTGTATTTTAGTTTTAAAATATTTTATGTATTTACTTATAATGTAAATGTTACCTGTTTACAATAAGATTTCAACTGAAAAACAAAAGTTCACAATCATAAGTGTAAAACTCAATTAATTATGGCACAAAGAATACATCCATGTAACCAACAAACAGATCTTTAAAAAGAACATCATCAGAACCCCAGAAGATTCCAGCATGATGCTTCTGGTCTCAGTATTTCCTGCCCCAAGAAGTATGACTATCCTGTCTAATTCATAAATTAATTTACTTCTTGTTCTTTTTAAGTTTATTTCAACAGAATCATACAATATGTGACTGGCTTCTTTAACTCAGCATTATATTTGTGAAATCCATCAATGTAGCGTTAGCTTACTCATTTTCACTGTCATATGGTATTATACTATAGTAACATTCCACCATTTACTTTTCAATTCTAATATAGATGTGTAGTTTGGAGTTTTTGGCTAGTATGATTATGAACCTTTTTTATACATCCTGGTGCACATATATTCATATTTCTATTGGTATACACTTTTTAGATCTAGAATTTTATTTTACCCTATTTAAAAGCTAGTAAGTTAGCTTCATGAATGCTGGCAGGAGACACAAGACTCCTAGGTTAGAGACAAAAACATACTACTCACAGCACAACAAATGGCATGAGTATCAATATATTTGTGCCAGTTTTCTTCCCCTGCCCCAAGTTTATTGGGATGAAGCAGGAGACTAAGATAGAAGTCTGTACAGATGTGTACCATGTTAAATAGAACTTGTTATAGCAAGCCTCTTTTTCTTCTTCTAGATCAGGCACAATCTTTCAAGATGTTATGATTAAATATAATGTTGACTTTATGTCATTATTGTTTGTATTATTGTTATTGTTGCAGTATATTTTATTTATTTTTTCAAATATTTTATTTATTCACTTAGAGAGAGAGAAAGAGAGTGCAACATTCATGAGTGGGGGGGACGGAGGGAGAAGCGGGAGAGAGAGAATCTCAAGCATACTCCACCAGGAGCACAGAGCTCGATGCAGGGCTTGATCTCACAACCCTGAGATCATAACCTAAGCCAAAATCAAGAGTCCAACGCTTAACCAACTGAACCACCCAGGCACTCCTGCAGTATATTTTAAATATAACATTGCCCACAGATTTTAAGTGTGAAGATCGATGAATTTTGATAAATGTATACAGACCAAGTAAGTCCTTGTGGTAGACATGATTCTAAGATGGGCTTCGAGTTTCCTAGTCTCTAAGACACACATGCTAACTACATAATCCCCTCCTATTGAGTGTGGACAAAATCTATGAATACGATATCATTCCCTTCATTATGTTATGTCATATAGCAAAATAGATTTTGCAGGTATTAATGTTCCTAATCAATTGACTTTGATCAAAAGGAAGATTACTCTGTGTGGGTCTAACCTAACCAGGTTGCCATAAAAGAAACAAAAAGCATGAACTGACACTTCTCCAGGAGAAAATAATCAAACATGTTGAAAACTGCCTGTGGAGAACACATGGCTAGGACCTGAGGCCAAATTTTAGGCATTGAGAGTGATTTCTGGCTGGAATTCAGTAAGACACAGGGAACTTAGTTCTATAGGGGCAAGAAACTGAATTCTTTCAACAATTCACAGGAACTTGCAAGAAGACTTGGAGCTTCGGATGACATCTCAGTCCCAGCTGACATCTTGACTTCAGCCTTGTGGGATCCAGAACAGAGGACCCAGTTACCATGCCCAGACTTCTGACCTACAGAAACTGTGAGGTAATAAATAGATGTGTAAGCACTAAGTCTATGGTAACTTGTTATGCAGCAATAGAAGACTATTACATTCTCTCATTCCTTTTTCCAGTTAATTCCCTCCCCCTAGAGGCTGTTCTGATTTCCATGACCAAATCGTAGTTTTGCCTTTCCTAGAATTTCATAAAAATTTTCATATAAATAAAATCTTTTGTGTCTGAAATCTTTTATTCACGTTTTTGTGTGTATCAGTAGTTTGTACTTTGTATTGCTAAGTATTTTCTTAAATTATTTCTATTAATACATAAGTATTATTTATCTGTTGCTAAATATTTTATTATTATATAATATGGTTCAATTTGATTATTCACCTGGTTTTGGATGTTTGGGTAGTTTTCAGCTTGGGGATAATATGAATAAAGCTGCTATTTTGAACATTCTTGGCCACAAATCTTATGTGGATTTTTGTTTCATTTCTTTGGAGTAAGTACCTAGAGTAGAATTGCTGAGTAATAGGGCAAGTGGATGTGTGTAAGATATTGCCAAATTGTTTTCCAAAGGATTATATTATTTTTCACTCCCACCAACAATGTATAATCTTGCCAATTCCTCTACATCTTGCCAACACTTATTATTGCGTCTTTTTAATAGACTCTGGAGTAATTTGAATCCTGGCATTTATGCTTAGTGTATGACCTTGAGCAAGTTATTCTCTGTGCCTCAGTCTTACTGATTGTAAATTGAGAATAATATTAGTACCTGATCCATAGGCTTGTTTTGACGACTAAATGAATTTATATATATAAAGTCCTTAGAATTGTGCTTGGTACATGCAGCCCGATGTTTATTGCAGCAATGTCCACAATAGCCAAACTATGGAAAGAGCCAAGATGTCCATCGACAGATGAATGGATAAAGAAGATGTGGTGTATATACACAATGGAATATTATGCAGTCACCAAAAGGAATGAAATCTTGCCATTTGCAATGATGTGGAGGGTATTATGCTGAGCGAAATAAGTCAATCAGAGAAAGACATGTATCATATGATCTCACTGATATGAGGAATTCTTAATCTCAGGAAACAAACTGAGGGTTGCTAGAGTGGTAGGGGGTGGGAGGGATGGGGTGGCTGGGTGATAGACATTGGGGAGGGTATGTGCTATGGTGAACGTTGTGACTTGCATAAGACTGTTGAATCTCAGACCTGTACCTCTGAAACAAATAATACATTATATGTTAAAAAAAAAAAGATAGCAGGAAGCGAAGAATGAAGGGGGGGAAATTGGAGGGGGAGAAGAACCATGAGAGACTATGGACTCTGAGAAACAAACTGAGGGTTCTAGAGGGGAGGGGGGTGGGGGGATGGGTTAGCCTGGTGATGGGTATTAAAGAGGGCATGTACTAAATGGAGCACTGGGTGTTATACACAAATAATGACTCATGGAACACTACATCAAAAACTAATGATGTAATCTACAGTGATTAACATAACATAATAAAATAAAATAAAATATTGAAAATAAAAAAATAACTGTGCTTGCCATCTCATATTATATAAATAAAAATTATTGTTAAAATTTTTGCACTTGTATTCATGAAAAATACTGCTCTATAATTTTCCTTACTTCTACTCATCTTTTGGAGTTTTTCTGACTCTAAAATTAGGACTAGCATATATTAATTTTTTCTACTATTTCATAAACTTAATAGAATATTAGAACATATTTTATTGTTGACAAAACTCAACAATAAAACTGTGTGAGAATGGTGTTAGATTTTAGAAAGATGTTTAACTGCTGATAATATTTTTTGTTATGTGAAAATTCTAATTTTCCATTTCTTCTGGCATAAGATCAGCAAATAATATTTTTCCACAAATTTATCAATTTTATCAAATTATTCATATTTATTGGCTATTTTTTCCAATAAGCCTTTAAATTTTGGGTTGCATTTATAAGTATGAACTCAATTATTTTCTAATATTGTTTGTGGTTTGTTTTTTTTATTACTTAATTAGTTTTGCCATCATTTTATCTGATCTTAGTATGTTCAGCAACTCAGCTCTTAACTTTGTTGATTTGCCCCATTATATGTTTATTTTCCTTGTCATTTCCTTGTAGCTTATCATTTGCTCTTTTTTCTATTCTTGGCAAGATAATTCTTTTCTTTTTTTTAACTTTTTAATCTGAATGTGTTATTCTTTAATTTTCAGCCATTCTTTTAAAAATGTCAGTATATAAATCTAAATTTACATTTCGCTTTATGCCATTCTTAGCTACATACCAAAGGTTTCGATATAAAGAGCTCTCACCAAAACTTAGCAATATTTAACTATTGCTACATATTTACTTATTTCCGCTATTATTTATTATTTAATATGTGTTACACATACATGGATTTTTTAAAAATTCCAGTATAGGCATCTTTTCTGGTCATCTTTTTGTTATTGAATTTTAACAAATGATTTTCTACATTATTTGAGAAAATAGTATCTCTAGTCTCTTTATTTTGATAATATGGTGAGTTTCACTGTTATTTGTCAAATTCTGGAACATTTACTGAGACTGATTACCTAGGTTATGTTCAGTTTTTCTAAATATAACATACGTGTTTAGGAAAAAAAGTGCACCTTTATTTGCTGAATACAATATTTTATATGTCTGTTGGTTAAGCTTGCTGCTAGTCAAATTCTTCAAAATCGTATACCCTTACTGATATTTTTGTTAGCTTTGTCTATCAATTATTAAACATTAATTATTCTATTCTCCTGTCATAAATTGTGAATAAATATAGTACTAAAAATACTTATGAAAATTGATAACTCTGTCAAGTTCAGCTTCTAATCTAGGCCTTTTTTCATACGTTTTGAGATTATATCATTAGCTGTATATAATTAGATCTCTCTGGTACTGAATCTATTACCAATATATGGTGATCTTCATCACTAGTAAAAGTGTTACTTTTTTTTCTGTTACTTGTATAATTACATAATCTTTTGGTTAGTATTTGTCTGTTGTAACTTTTTAATATTTTATCTTCAATAATTGGATATTTAAATTTTTTATTTTTTATTTTTTTGTTTCAGGTTTTTATTTAAATTCTAGCTAGTTAATATATATGGTAAAATTAGTTTCAGGAGAGAATTTAGAGTTTCATCACTTACATATAACACCCAGTGCTCATCACAAGAGCCCTCCTTAATACCCATCACCTATTTAGCCCATCCCCCCCACCTCCTCTCCAGCAACCCTCAGTTTGTTCTCTATTGTGAAGAGTCTCCTATGGTTTGCCTCCCTCTTTTTTTCTTCCTTCCCCTATGTTCATCTGTTTTGTTTCTTAAATTCTACATATGAGTGAAATCATATGGTATTTGTCTTTCTCTGACATTTTCTCTTTTTTTAAGATTTTATTTATTTATTTGACAGAGAAAGACACAGTAAGAGAGGGAACAGAAGCAGGGGGAGTGGGAGAGGGAGAAGCAGGCTTCCCATGGAGCAGGGAGCCCGTTGCAGGGCTCGATCCCAGGACCCTGGGATCATGACCTGAGCTGAAGGCAGACGCTTAATGACTGAGCCACCCAGGCGCCCCCTCTGACATTTTCGCTTACATAATACTCTCTAGTTCTAACCACATTGTTGCAAATGTCAAGATTTCATTCTTTTTGATGTCTGAGTAATATTCCATTGTGCATCTATACCATATCTTTATTCATCAGTCAATGGACATTTGGGCTCTTTCCATAATTTGGTTATTGTTGATAATACTGCTATAAACAATGGAGTGCAGGGTATTTTTATATTTTAAGGGTTTCTTTAGTAAAGGGCACTTAGCTAAATTAAAAAAAATAATAAATCTGACCATCCTTGTCTTTTAGGTGAAGACTTTAGTCCATTTATATTGTTATTACTTTTTATTTCTACCCTCCTACTTTGTGCTTTTCATTTTGTCTTTCCATAATTGAGGAAGTTTCTTTTTGAATAGTATCATTTTTCTATTTTCGTTATCTCTTTATAGATAATGAATACATCTCTCTGAGCTACTTTTTGAATAACTTTTGATTTCTCATCCAATTCCTTAATTCTCTCTTCAGCTGAGTTGAATATGTAACTTTTAACCTATCCATTAGGTTTAAAATTATGATTATTGTTTTTATGTATAGGAGCTCTTTCTGATTTTTGTTCTCAAATTTTCTCTGTAAATTTTATATATTCTTGTTCTTTGTTTACGTACTTAATCTTTTTTAGTCATTAAAATATATTAATATATTTTACTGACTCACAATTTAAATATCACTGTGGGTTTGATGCTCCTATTGTTTTTGCTGACCCTTACATATGGAGTCAGGTTTTCTTGTTTTGTTTGACTTTTAACTCTGAACTCATGTTTCTTGGAACATTTTGTTTGTAGAATTATCTGAGGTCTGGCCTAAGGTGCATTCTCTAAAGGGGAACTGAGTTTGTTTCTGCTTGTTCCTGGGAGCCCCACCAATCTGGGTTCACATTATGTGAGTTGGCATGAATTTGTGCTATAACCTCACATGATGAGATGTTGTGACATCTCAAGGGAGAATTTTTATGTTCTTTTAGCAACAAGGGAGGAAAGATTCCTTGCTGGTCCCTTCACCTGGGCACCTGACACTGAGCATATAACCCTTTGAAGCTCCAGCTTTATGTAGGAAAGCTCTAATAGACTCCATATTTTTGTCTGGATCTAGGCTGCATGTTGCGTCTCTCACACATGCTGTATCTATTGAAACTTAAACTCAAGGTCACTAGGGTTTTGCAAGTATCTTCAGAGTGGCTTAGACACTGGCTTACTTCCTAGAGTTTCTGCTTTCCCTCACTTTTTGGCCTCTGTTGATTCCAACCTTTTTTGCCACTTCAGTTGTATACTAAAATTTGATCTTTAAAAAAAATTGTTTTTTAAACTTTTGTTCAGAATATTAGTAATCTTCTAAAGCAGGCTTTTTCAGAGTGTCCTGTTTGCCATACTACTAGAAGTAGAAAACATTAAATTGTTTTAGCATTTATATAATCTGTCCCTTTTCTCTGTCTCATCTACAACATCCTAAGGTTAGATCCTCATCTAGATTCTCATCTGGATTCTGGTTTCACTCTCTTCCACATTGTGGTCAAATTCTTATGGAGTTCTCCTTGAGTTCGGCACAAAATCCAAATTCCTTGGAGGAACAGAGAAGGAATGTTCAATAATATGTGACTAAAACTAAAGAGTGTGCTATAAAGAAACAGAGTCAGTTAAACAATGGATTATCAATAATGTATTTTTCAGGATATAGGACCAGAAAATTTTTTTCTTTCACTTTTTAGTCTAAAAACATAGAATTCTACTTTGCATCTGGGAAAAAAATCAAATTTCCCAAGTTCAACACTTGTATTTCAAAGCACATCAAATTATTCGCTTAGTCTAAAAAGATCTTTGACAGCAAGTTTCAAGTACTTAAGAATGCATAAGCCTCCTTGTCCATGAATAGAATGAACAGAGAGATGGATATATGCCTTGTTATGAAAGTCTTCCTGAATGATAATTCTATTGCAGATGGATAATGATATGTTGCCTCTCTTTACCATTATTGAGCATTAGATTGTTATTAACACTTTGTTTCATTTTATATTACCTACAAAGTAGAGATAGGGAAAGAAGTAAGTTCTTTCCATAATAAAATTTTAAAGCTTATTTTTATCAGTATCCAGTGTATTATGATGTTAAAAGCATGTGATCAGTTCTTTCACTCAATTAATTTAATACTAATTTTAAAACCTACCATCTTTAATGGTAAGTAGGAGTTCAAGGAAATAATGAATCAGATAATACACTATACTATTTTTCATTTGTGTGTAGGACACACACACATATACACACACATCTTTATCAGTGATCCAGTTGAAAATGTTCCTGACACCTTAAGTTCTTGGACAAGGACAAGGGGTAAGTTTTGTTGATAATATATCAAAACTTTTAACGTATTGGCAAAATTTCATTTAGTAAAAATGTTGAGTAGTAAAAAGTGAATTTCACAAGAATATTACCATGGTTATAAACAGATTAAGAAACATAGCTGTTAAAGTAACAGTGTGGATAGAGATGTTTCAGAGAAACACTTTGCAGTCAATAATTCCTTGCCAAAGGCCTGGAATGGATAGCACCAAACTCAGGGCAGATGAAAACTATTTCCAAGGTAAGAGGTATGCTGAGATTAGATGACTGACACCAAAACCTACCTCCATAGTTTGTTAAGTATCTTCATGCCTTTGTTGGTACTTTCCTTAGAATTCACTTACAGTTAAAACTGAGCCACTCTAACACAAAATATAAGAGCCTTGCTGATTTTCTCTTCTTAATAATTGATTTCTGTTCCATAGACATCAAATGAAATAAGCCTTATAGTACTCTCCACTTCTAGACTAGCACTGTCTAATAGAAATACAAGACAAGCCAAAAGCGCAAGCCACATTTAAAATGTTTCTAGTCCCACATTTTTAAAAACGGAAAGAAATGGGAAATCAATTTTATTGATATATTTTATTTAATCCAATGTCCAAAATATTATTATTTCAAATATAATCAACTCCAAAGTTATAATCAGGTTTTTAGTATTTTTTTTTCAGGCTAGGCCTCCAAAATTCTCTGTGTATTTTATACTTCCAACAAATTTCAATTTGGACTAGCCCCATTTCAAGTACTTAATTGACAGTGCAGTTCTAGACAATATTTTTTAAGAAACACATGAATCAGGCATTATGAACTTGAGCTCAGCTGTCTTTATACCACCCAGTGATGATGGAAGTTTGAGAATATACTTTATTTTTTTTAAGATTTTATTTATTTGTCAGAGAGAGAGAGAGAGAGAACAAGCAGGGGAGCAGCAGAAGAGGGAGAAGCAAGATCCTTGTTGAGGAGGGAGCCTAATGTGGGACCGGATCCCAAGACCCTGGGATCATGACCTGAGCCAAAGGCAGACGCTTAACGGACTGAGCCACATAGGCGTCCTGAGAATATACTTAACTTTAATTTTTAACCCCAGGAAGTTGAAATTTACACGTTTATTTAACAAATATTTATTCTTTGTTGACCTTATGTTTTACAATGTACTTGGTGCTTAATGTTAGTGTCACAAAGAGTTTTCATTCTCATGGAGCTTACATTATTATAAGAATGGACAAATAGACATTTGTTATGTATTTTGTGCTAGAAATTCTTCTAAGTGTTCCCTATATATTATCTCCAGCATGTTTCAGGTAAGTACTACTATTCTTCCCAATTTGCAGATGAGAAAACTAGCTCCTTGCTATAATGCCCTGTCTCCATAGCTCTTTTCTTCCCCAAACTGAAGTTAGTTTCACCTAAAGAATCCTAAGGCAGTAGTTTTCAACCTTGGCAGCACATTCGAACCAATTGGGAAGTGTCTCAAAGTTATCAAAGCTTGGGAACCTCGCTCAGAAATTCTGATTTAGTTGGTCTGGATTTTGGTTTTTTTGTTTGTTTTGTTTTGTTTTGTTTCTTTTGTTTTTAACTACCTGGGTGGTTCTAATGTGCTGCCAAGATTGTCTTAGGGGAAATTGAAGGAGCTTTAATTCCATGGTCATGGGAAATAGCTGCAAGTCACCACAACTACTAAACTCTTTGTAACCTTTACTTAAAATAGATAAGGTTTTGTCTCTGTCCCTGACACCATGTCTCAAGATTTCTGCTCAAGTTCTCTTTACCGTCTTCTGCTCACCTCGGAAACCACAAATCTCTTAGCTCTTGCTAAACTTTCTATTGAGTCTGGAATTCTTCTCTAAACCCCTACCCCAAGACAGAACTAAGTTTGCATTTCTAACAACATCCAGGAGTTGCTAGTGTTTGTCCAGGAACCACACTTTGAGAACTAATGCTCTATGAAATGCTAGACTGGATCCCTCAAATTGCTTGTAACACTATCTGCCTCTCCCTGCATGCAGCCTGCTGCTTGCTCCACTCTGGAAAATGCCCACTTAATTCCCAGCATCTGCTGGTCTACCCTGTCTTATGTACTTTGTAGTTCTATATCCAGCTCTGTGATGAGATATACTTACACTTTTACAAATATAACAGTATGAGCTTTTCAGTAGCTGGATCAATGGTGCTATTGTAGATTTCACACAAACCCCATTCATCTATGAGCGCTACATATGAAGCATGTTCATATTCGAACTTTTATCACCTTAGAAATTCTGTAGTGCTTTATGAAGAACTCAAGGTATAATGTTATACATTTAAGATGGAGACATAAGAAGAAATAATTTAGGGAGAGGAGAACCTATCTAAATTACAAAAAGGAAATACAAAATCAGATCTTCTTAGATCACCTTTGTAGTATACTGCTGCCGCTTATTACTCCCTCTAAGGTACAATGTGTCCGCTTCAAATAAAACAAGAGAATCAGGTCTTCTTGGGGTTAATCAGTTTCTATTTTGTTTTACTTGGTGATCTAATGAGTTATAGGTAGCCCTTGATGTTCTGTACTTGGTATTCTCAGTTTGGCCTCTCCCTCTTCCTCCTTTGTGGACAGTGCCTTCAACAATCATTACAACCCTCTGATCCTTTATCTTCTTCCTCAATGGTACATATATATAGGATATATGTTAGCTAAATACTTGAATTCTCAGTTTTCCTTCCCACAAAAGGTGACATAGTTCTGTGACATCATCCTGATCAGTTTGGTATAAGCACAAGTCCCTAAGGAGGGTTTCCTCCTCAAATAAAAAGGCAAAACTTCACAAGACTTCTACCATTATATTTTGCCCTTTGCCGATCCTCCTTCTCTCTCCTGGGACACAAATATATCTCACGAATTCAATAGCCATCTTGCAACCAAAAAGATAGCAGGAAGTTAGAAGGACCCCAGGTCTTTGCTAAGATATTTGAACAATCAAATCAGTCTTACAACTGAACTTTTTGTTACATGAGGGTGATAATCTCCAATTTTATTCATCCCATTTTTCATCAAGTTTTTTGTCAGAACAAATGCAATCCTACTTGATACATATATCTAGCTCTTAATTTACCCTTCAAACTATTAAACTACTACTTGTTTAAACAATAGCTTATTAATGACTTTGAGCTCTCATCTGCTGGTATTGCCAGACGTATCTTGCTATTGGAATAAAAGGCCAGACCTCCTCACCAGGCTACAGGAATATTTTCATGTAGGAGCTGAGAGAAATTATTTTTCCCTGTCATATATAGTTCTAATGATCAACATCTGCAACATGAAGAAGGCGGCCTGGAAACTCAGGAACACTGTGAACCTATAGTTCACTTGCTCACGATGGACTACCTTCTCTGTCTTCTCATTATATGCTGTTCCCATTTTCAGTGTGTGAAGCAAGAGTCTGCTGCATTTCCAACAGATAGCTAGGGGTGAGTGTTTCATCAAATCAGTCACCTGTGCACATTGGTGGCAGCTGTTCCTTGGCTTTTATGGTGAAAAAGGGACACTTCCTACTCTACTCTTAGTTCAGGAACTAATACAGTCTCCCTCAGAGTTTTGAGCTTGAGCTTTGCCCAGTACTGTACTCTGGTCCTTCCAGAGGGCTCTGGGCCATTGTGGGAGTCTTTTATTTATTTATTTTATTTTTTAAAGATTTTATTTATTTATTTGAGAGAGAGAGAATGAGAGACAGAGAGCACGAAAGGGAAGAGGGTCAGAGAGAGAAGCAGACTCCCCGCCGAGCAGGGAGCCCAACACGGGACTCAATCCCGGGACTCCAGGATCATGACCCGAGCCGAAGGCAGCCGCTTAACCAACTGAGCCACCCAGGCGCCCTGTGGGAGTCTTTTAGGAGAGGTCACCAGAATAAAAGAAAAGAGACCACCTCTTGTCCTAGAGTTCCTTGCAAGCCATTTTCTGGTTATCCTTCCTAAAGTCTTCCTTGAGTCACAAGGGAATAAATATTGCCCCTGGCCACTGCTTAGGCAGAGACTAAATCTTTCTAAGCCTACCAGCATAACAAAGGCGAATCAGCTGGAAGCACATAAACTTACTGGTTAAGTTATTGTTGACCAAGAAGGGCTTAGTGTACTAAGGGGGAAAAGTGCTGTGTTCAACATTTTAAAACCCTTTATGTCCCTTTAGTAGTGGGCTGCAGTACTTGACCTTGAGATTAGCTTCATGTAAACTTGCCAAGATAAAGAACCTTTGTGGAATGCCCATTTGCTAGCTGCTTTACGATTAGCAATACGACACTCATAGGACCACATCTTGTGGTCTCCTACCTGCTAAACAGTTTCACTATGCCAGAATTTTACATTAAATGAAAAGTGACTACAAAAATGTATTTTAGTTTATGATGACTGGGCTTCTTAAAGTCTCACACACTGAGCAATTCTGAAATATCTGATGACTTACTCTTCATAATTTTGTAACTGCATTTTAGCATTCTGAGCTTAAAAAACACAAATTACTTTTAGCTTCCATAATACCCATTTCTTAAAGAAAAAAGCCATATTTCTTCTGAAAAGAAAAAGTATTACAAAATTACCTGGACACAAACTTATTTCTAATGTTTATCCAGGCCATATACAAAACAGCATTCCAATGGAAGCAAACCACTTTTGGTAGCATTCTTCACATTTTTAATTCCTTTCATTATTCCTATAACCTCAATGGTTCCATTGATAAGTCAAAATGAAGGGCTTGGCAGCAAACCCCCTTGAATGATGAACAAAGTAGGTTAATTAGAAGCATTCTAACTTAAGTTATAAATTCTCATGAGTAACAGAAATGGAATATAAGTCTCATAATGCAAGAAGAAAATGGCATTATTTTTATACTCCCAGAAGAATAAACTACACTAAGAAAAAATATCATTTATGGAAAATCTCTAACAATAGTGGGAATTTTTTTTAAGATTGGCTCCATGCCATCCTTCTCACTGAGAATCTACTCTCTATGGCTACCAGAGCATCAGCATTTTTATGTAGCATTCTTTTCTCCTTTCTTTTCCCCTATAGTTGTGAACTTCTGTCTTCTAGTCCATCTTTCCTTGCGTTTGGACAGGAAGAAGATGGTTTTGTGATCATAGTGATCTATAGTTGTCTTTCAATTATCCTCATTGGCATTTTCCACTTCCCAGATTACCTCTGGCACTTTCTGAGCCAGCTTCTCCCACTGTGCATCATGCTCCCAGGATAAATCCCCTGCCATCAGTTGCTGTGTGGGCAGGAAATGCAAACTAATTTTAACCTTAGCTTAACCAAAGCATTATCAGAATCTTAAAATCACAGAAAAGAAATCATACTGGATAGGTGAAAGGCAATTAAGAATGATGGAGAAGTATGGGGCTATCTGGTGATGGGGTTATCCTAATCTCTGATTTTCTCAATGAGTACCAATAATTGAGAGCAGAGTCTATAGCTTTGCATATTTATTATTCTAAAGCACATGTCAGACAGACAATATTTATCTGGGTCAGTGAGCTCAGTTGATGTGGAGCTAATAAGGCCAAAAGCATGGGCTCTTTCCCCATAGAAACCAGGAAAATTGACTCAGAGAGAAAAACAAACTTATTCTACATTCACAAGTTGCACCCCTAAACCTGGCCAGACATCTCACAAATGCATGCTGTGGGTAGCAAGTGGGGAGGTTGAGAGGGAATGTGCTAACTCAGAATAAGCCCAATGCAAGTGTTCTAGAGTTGACTCAAAGCTGAGGTCCTTCAGGAAGTAAATTAGGATTGTAATTAATTAGGAGGGTTGGAATTCACATGTTAGATAAAACAGGTGTATAGATGCATGTCACTTCCACTTGCCCCCCTCCCACACACAAAATGTAAGATAATGTTATCTATGCTGATGTATGCATGGTTTTAAAGAATTCAGTTAGTTTTTGATGATTTCCACTATTTTCAGGGCTCATCTCTTACATGTGACTCTGCCTCTTGGCACCATAGGAAGACACTGGGTGAAAATATCTACTTTGGAGTCTGAGAATGGAGATCAAATCCTGCCTGCATCATTTACTTCTTGCATGACCTTGGATGAATTACACTCTAAATTGTTTCCTCATAGGCAAGAAGGCTGTTGGGAGGATTCAGTGAGATGAGGTATGTAAAGCTATTAACTTAGTGCCTGGGACATAGTAAACTCTCCACTAATTCGTGTTATTATTACAGCATGAGGTAGCATATGGAAAATGGCTGGTGGGGTGTCAGGTTCATAACAGGGACATCAATAAAGATTAGTTTCCATCCATCCTCTTCCCTCACTTGACAGTTCCTCTGGGTTTTCTGTAGCTATCTCTCTTTCTTCATTTCCTTTACCTGGCAGGTCACTCTGTCTCCCTGTCCAGAGCCTCCCTACTCTATGGTTTCACAGAACAACTGCTTAGGAATCCTGGTGGCCTAGCCTCTTTTACCACTGCATTCCTGCAGTGACTGTGTCTCAAGGTCCTTTGGTCAGAGCAGCCATCTTGGTATTTAACCTTCTCTAGGATTCACTCACTGGGAGATTTATGTATCCATTCAAAACAAAATGTATATTAATAGTGTTGTTCAGGAAGCCAGATATGAGGGATATATTTGGAAAGTATAGGCCATTTCATTTCCAGGTTAAAAATTTGCTTTTCCATAGGCTTTTATTTATCCAAGAACTGGATTCAACCTACTTAATTTCTCTTTCTTTTTCCCTCCTCTAAATGAAACTGAGAGTAAGTTTAATGAAAATAAACTGGTGGACATGGGAGAAATTTAAAATGAACTTAACTCACATTTCTCAAAGTTTCGTGTTTGTGCTGTTTGGTGGGACTTTGGTGCTGTTCCCTTAGTTCAGTGATATAAGTGGCAGAAATAGCCAGACTTGATTTTTCCATGTGTGTCTGGGGCAATGCTGTAGTTCACCTTCCAAGCTATTACGGAAGAGAAAAAATCTCATTTGCCTTCCTTTGATACTGTGAAATAGAGAGTGCCAGAGATCACTTCAACTCTGCCATGGGAGACAGATTCCTTTTTAATATTGAATAAAGCACATCTGTGGGTACAAAGACCTTCAAAAGAAATCCCACCAGCGCAGTCCGTGACTCAAGAAAACTTTGCTTGGTTTCTCTTTGTTCACTCCCAACCAGCTCTGAGACCAGAGCAATCCTCCCTTTTTTTTCTTTTTACATGATGTGCCATAATCAGATTTTATCTCCTCTGCTAATAATCCAATTATTGATCTCAGTTTGTCTCTGACTGTGGTTTTTCTATACATTCTGGATTTTGATGACCCACTCATGCCCTTGTAGATATATCTGACCTGCATTTGGATTTTTGTTAGTTTTGAAAACTATTGGTAGGAGTCACAAAGAGACAAGTTGTTAGATGCAAGGATCTCTGTATGGAAGACCCGAAGGAACAAAGATTTTAAAAAGTTGCATTCTTCTGGGGTGCCTGGGTGGCTGTCGTTGAGCGTCTGCCTTTGGCTCAGGTCATGATCCCAGTGTCCTGGGATCGAGCCCACGTCAGGCTCCCTGTTCAGTGGGAAGTCTGCTTCTCCCTCTCCCACTCCCCCTGCTGTGTTCCCTCTCTTGCTGTGTCTCTCTCTGTCAAAAAAATAAAATCTTCAAAAAAAAAAAAAAAGTTGCATTCTTCTAAAGCAGAATCCCTACAGAAAAACATTTAAAAACTCACATATTTCTCTGACCCCATTCTTGGATATATTATCCAATCTAGTCTAAAACAGCTTATTCCTTACCTACTCCTTTGTAATGTCCTCCAAAGAAAGCATAACTCCCAAGAGTTTTTTCTCAGATATCTTCCAAAGAATTCTGAAAAATGCGGGTTGGAACATTGGGAGTCAGCTGTGAGGCTGATGGTTGGTCTACATCTTAGGAGGGCATGCTCTAAGATTTTCTCACCACTCCATGAGAAGGGGGTGGAAGACATATGGTCAAGTTTATGCACTCATTAGCCTAATGCATATTGAGCACTCATAGATGATGGAACACTCAAAAGATGAAGATGACATGGGTCCCTGCCCACCATCTAATAGGGAAAGACAGATAAACAAATCATAATAAAAATGAGTTAATTTATGGATGATTGATATATTTTTAATACTTCAGTTCCTTGTTGACAATATATGTGCTTTTCACCGCTATTGAAATAGCACAACTTTTGGTGTAGAATTAACATCATATATCTCCTATAGTCTCATCATATTCTCTGTCCATATTAGTTTCCTCTACACCCTTTCTGTTTTTAATTTCCTGTCCTTCCGCCAGGTCCCAGGCCCTCGATCAATCAGTTTCATCTAGTGTCCCTTTGATAAGCTGCTGGGGCAGTGTTATAAGTTTCAGTTTATCTGCTAGCCCCCAGATCATTGACTAAATGTACTAAGACCTAAAAATCATTTCACAGTGCTGTTGGTTGAATCTTCAATAAAATTATGCACTGGGATATACTTGAATCAAAGGCAAACATGGAATATTTTTTTATTGATACACTCCCTTGAGTCAAGGACTCAAATTTTAAAACCAAATACACTTACAAGGAGAATCATTTATAATGTATTTATTCATTAATTCAAACTGCCTTCACAATTTTTTTAAAAAAATCATAGGACCCAGAATCCCAGCCTGTTCCTTAAAAGAGTATATTTTAACCCTCTTACAAAATGTAAAGGATATCAAAGTAGTCAAACTAAACTCATGAATATTTATAAAGTTTTACATGTCTTTTCTCCATAGAATATCAGGACCTGACAAGTCATTTTCTCTTCCCTTTCTTTATACCAAATGAACTTACTAACAGTGATTACAATGGTCAGAAGTGAAATGTTTAACAGAGCTGACATTTAGGTGCTCATAATTGGGTTTGAAAGTTACTGTATTATTGATAGGGATAGGAGAAGTGACTGTCATTTTCTCTTGTTCCAGTGGGCTCAGTTCCATGGACAACAGTATATCACCAGAGGGAGGTTAAGAAGTCTATAAAGTTTAAAATAGGATCCAGCAGAAATCTCACAGAGGGCCATCAATTTTCAAAATCATAGACTTTGAGCACTCTAATTTGTGTTGTTTCTGCTCAAGTTGAAAATTATTCTTTGCCCATAAACTAACTAAATTTGTTTGTGTGTCTATTTTTTCCCTTTATTCGTGTTAGTTACATCTATATCTATATTTGCTCTATGTTTTTTTAATTTTTCCTTTAGCCTCTAGGCTAAAAGAAATTGACTCTTGCTAAGGTGTTATTATATAAGAAGCATTTCTAATCTAGTGTGTTCATTCTGTGTACCAGAATCCTAAGAACAATTTTCAGTTGTATCTCTGGTTTAAGCACCTATCTATAAAAATAATAGAATGAATTTTTAATAAATCTTAAGTCACAGAGAGATAGCTATGGAATGAGAACTCCATACACATTACTTAGGCTTAATTATAAATGAAGCCTGGTTCCAGTTTCAACATCCAATGCAACCCTTCCTTAAATTCATGACATTTGTAGGTAAATTTGGCCAAAGAGACTGACTTTGCCCTCTTCAAGTTTGCATCTCTTCTTTGATTTTTCTGGTACTGCTTTGCTTCCTTACTAAAAGATAAGCTTATAAGGTAGAACTTTATCTATTTATTTCTGAATTTCTTATTCCTGGTTGGTGCTAAGTCTTATTACAATGTAATCTCTCTCTCTCTCTCTCTCTCTCTCTCTCTCTGTCATGATGGTAGTTAACTCGGGCTTTTCTGTATAATTGTCACACACTTGCTTTTCTGTAGCCTATGAGTAGATTATATATATATATATATATGTGTGTGTGTGTGTGTGTGTGTGTGTGTGTTTACTTAGATTTATATTTACACACACGTACACACACACACATACCTACACCAGGCATATCTTTTTACTAACATGTTTCCATTGTGTTGATTCTAGCTTTAAGAAGGAATTTCTTTTGGCATAGTCAGGAATTTTTGATGTAAAAATAATTTCCATAACTTAGCAGCTGGTGGTATGAGGCAAGATAATGAACATTTTTGAGCTTACATTTTCTCACCTGTAAAGTTATAATGCCTATCTCACAGGTTGTTGAGAGATTTAAATACAATAATATACATGAAGTATTTAGCACAATGTTTGGCATCTAGTATATACTCAATAAATGCTATCAAAATGTTAAAGGTGGTCCTATACTCTCTTTAAGACTGAGATGAAGGAGACATGATCATTACAAGGTTATGGAATTGCTTTATGGCAAGCAGAATGGCTGGCCAGAGTTCCTGACTATGAGATCCTGCATGGATGACAAAGCCTAATCAGCCATGGCATAATTGAATTGCTTATTTTGGCTTTATTTAACAATCAGTTCTGCACAATTAGTTGCTATCAAACTATTCGAAATTAATGAAGTTCCTTCTAGTGAAAGAGTATTATGCAAGTTATGCCTTTATTATTTGAAGTCTTATAGCGTTATTTAATACAAGTTCTAAATCAAGATTCCCTCCCCAATACCCAAAGATAAAATAGTGGTTTAAAAAATTGTTTGTATCAAAGCAAGCAATATATTTTTGCATTTCAATACACTGGTTTCACTGAATTCTAGGTTTCAAACATTTTTCAAATGTTACTTATTCCTGTTATTTTTTTCAGGAGTATAAGACTACATGGGTGTAGGGAAAACAGTACTAGAATTACCCTTGCATATTTACCTGAAATGCCCCACACAACTGCTTCAAAGTGTCAAAAACTTGCTGGTGTTCTGCCTACAGTCCTCCAAAAATTCAATGAAAAAAATGCTAGAAAATCGCAGCTCCTCACCTCACACATTATCCAGTTGTATCCCACAGTTTCACTACATTCTAAGGAGAATGCTTGGCTTTGGCAAAACTGGGTCCACATCTCCCGATGCTACTCAGCTGCTGGAGCTCCATAGTGTTCCCTTTGGACAGGCATGACTTTTCTGTTCACAATGGTCTGCCCTGGGTCCACTTCTGCCATTTCGGTTATCCTCTGTGCCCCTGATGCATTAGATTTGGGGATTTTAACTTTACTTCCAGAAAGTGGAACAAAGAGACTCTACACATAAAAGATAGGCAACTTACCCACAAAAGGAGATTCTACGGAGCTACATGTGTGGGAGAAATGGGACATTTACCGAGGCAAGGGAGAGAATACTGTAGATGAGCAACTATATGTGGGAGAGGGGCTGGGGTACGAAGGAGTCAAAGGCTATGGGCAGCTGTAAGAGAAGTTTCAATGCTAGCAGCAGTCAGGGGATTTAGACTGATCCCTGGGACCTTATTTCTAAATCAGTCATGTCTAGAGGATTTGTTAGGGATGGAATTCACAAATTGAGGGAGACCAACCATCTATTTTCTTCTACCTATTGCTTATGTCTAGTCCATCTTTAAGCCTTATGTCTATCATTTGCTTTTGGAATATTTGATATTAGTTTTATTGAAAAATATTTACATAGCACTTACTGTATACTGAGCACCACTGTAAGGATTTTATCCACAGTAACCCCGTGGTTCTCAACCAGGAGCAATGTTTGGAAATAATTTTGGTTGTCACAGTTTGCGTGTGTGTGTGTGTGTGTGTGTGTGTGTGTGTGTGTGTTGGGGGTGGGGTGTTACTACTCCGTCTAGTGGGTAGGACATCCCTCCTCAAACCAGGAATTATTTAGTCAAAATTATCAACAATACCAATGTTGAAAAACCCTGTATTAATTTATTAATCTTCAAAACGGCCCTATGAAGTAGGTACTGTTATTATCCTAATTTTATAGATAAGCAAAGTGAGAGTCACACTACCTAACTAACTAATTAACTTAACTTACCACCGTTAAGTGGTAAAGCTGGTACTTGAGACTAATCAGCCTGTCTCTAATCCATGCTTGATCAACCACACCAGGCTACCTCTCTCATGGTTCACATGCAAATTATCTTGTTATTTTGAAATCTCACCAAGAAAGATTACACTTCATCTCATTCCATTTCCTTACCTCCGCACAAAACAATGCAGACTATGCTGGTTTTGTCCTGTGTTGCCCATCCCCAGCCACGGAGGTCTTGTTATTCTAGTGGAGTAGGTAGGTCAGCTGCAGGGAGGTGACTCCTGTCCTAAACTGGTCTCCATTCACAGTGCATCCTTAATCTTACTCTGGGATTATTCAATAGCATGGTCTCTTTATCCTTTTCTTCATGACTTCTAGACTTTTGGCTACTTTCGAGCTCATTTATGTATGATTCAGAAGGTAGATGATGGAGAAAATCAGATGAATCCATTTTGTGACAAGTTAGCATCTCTGAAGAAGGGGTGAATACACAATTTGGAAAATTATGAATCAAATTAAAGTCAGTGCACTATATGTGCGTTCTTTAAATAAAACTTCTTGACATACAGATGGCCAGACACATGGAAAAAATGCTGAACATCACTCATCATCAGGGAAATGCAAATCAAAACCACAATTTATATCACATTATACCTGTTGGGATGACTGGAATCAAAAAGACAAGAAATAACAAGTATTGGCAAGGATGTGGGGAAAAAATGAAATTTCATGCACTGTTGGTGGAATGTAATTTGGTGTAGCCACAGTGGAAAAGGGTATGGAATTTCCTCAAAAAAATTAGAAATACTTATATAATCCAATAATTCCACTACTGGATATCTACCCAAAGAAAATGAAAACACTAATTCAGAAAGATACATGCACCCCTATGTTTACTGCAGCATTATTTACAATGACTCAGATATGGAAAGAGCCCAAGGCTCCATCGAAAGATGAATGAATAAAGAAGATATGGTTTATATAATGGAATATCGCTAAGTCACAAAATAGGATGAGATCTTGCCATTTGTAACAACATAGATGAACCTAGAGGGTATTCTGCTAATTGAAATAAGTTAGGGAAAGACAAATACCATATGATTTCACTTATATGTAGAATCAAAAAAAAACAAGTGAATAAACAAACAAAAGGCAGAATCAAACCTATAAATACGGAGAACTGATGGTTGCTAGAGGGGAGAAGGGTAGGGGGATGAATAGAATCGGTGAGGGGAAGTGGGAGGTTCAGACTCCCAGTTATGGAATGAATAAGCCCTGTGGATAAAAAGTACAGCATAGGAACTATAGTCAGTGGCATTGCAATATTATAATGGTGACAGATGGTGACTACACTTATGGTGAGCACAGCATAATGTATAAGCTTGTTGAATCACTATTTTTTTCTTTTTTATTGTTATGTTAATCACCATACATTACATCATTAGTTTTTGATGTAGTGTTCCATGATTCATTGTTTGTGCATAACACCCAGTGCTCCATGCAGAACGTGCCCTCTTTAATACCCATCACCAGGCTAACCCATTCCCCCACCCCCTTCCCTTTAGAACCCTCAGTTTGTTTTTCAGAGTCCATCGTCTCTCACGGTTTGTCTCCCCCTCCGATTTACCCCCCTTCATTCTTCCCTTCCTGCTATCTTCTTCTTCTTTTTTTTCTTGACATATATAGCATTATTTGTTTCAGAGGTACAGATCTGTGATTCAACAGTCTTGCACAATTCACAGTGCTCACCATAGCACATACCCTCCCCAGTGTCTACCACCCAGCCACCCCATCCCTCCCACCCCCCCACCACTCCAGCAACCCTCAGTTTGTTTCCTGAGATTAAGTAAGAATTCCTCACATCAGTGAGGTCATATGATGCATGTCTTTCTCTGATTGACCTATTTCACTCAGCATAACACCCTCCAGTTCCATCCATATCGTTGCAAATGGCAAGATTTCATTCCTTTTGATGGCTGCATAATATTCCATTGTGTATATATACCACATCTTCTCTATCCATTCATCTGTCGATGGATATCTTGGCTCTTTCCAGAGTTTGGCTATTGTGGACATTGCTGCTATAAACATTGGGGTGCACATACCCCTTCCGATCCCTACATTTGTTTTTTTTTTTAAGATTTTATTTATTTATTTGACAGAGAGAGAGGGAGACACAGCGAGGGCAGGAACACAAGTGGGGGAGTGGGGGAGTGGGAGAGGGAGAAGCAGGCTCTCCGCGGAGCAGGGAGCCGGATGCGGGGCTCGATCCCAGGACCCTGGGATCATGACCTGAGCCGAAGGCAGATGCTTAACAACTGAGCCACCCAGGTGCCCCCCAGATCCCTACATCTGTATCTTTGGGGTAAATACCCAGTAGAATCACTCACTATTTGTATACCTGAAACTAATGTAACATTGTGTGTCAACTATACTCAAATTTTTAAATAATAAAATAAAATAAAACTTCTTAGGTCCTTATATTTCCTTCAATAACTCTAAAATAAGTATAAATATATCATTTAACAGTTGCAAAAATTGATGGGAAATTGAATGATAAGTCCATCCCTACCTGAAAAAATAAAAATAGAACTGGGGATTCATGTTACCTCTCTGCAGTACTGTGTGTGTGTGTACATTCCCCGGGAAAACACAGGATTTCCAAGCAATATATGAATTCTGTCACATAAAAGATCTGAAAGAAAATATATCAAAGTGTATGTTTTTTAAAAAGCTACTATTAGTTTGCAAAACACTTGGCGATGTGTGGGTGGACAGCCTTTCTCTCAGTAAATCAGAAACAGGGAGTAACAATTTGGTTTCTTTTTACTTTTCTCCAAAACACCGAATTGCTGGTTCTAAGTGTGTGCTGGGAAACCATGATACTTCAAACTATAACTGCTTGGATCTTCTGATGCCACGTCACGGATGGCCTGTGCCCTGGAATTAGCCAGTGTGGCGTACTGTAACCAAATACAACTCCCTTGTCTTTACAGCTCTCATTTCAATGCAGACATCATTACCAACCCAGGCTGTGTGCAGGGATGCAAAGGGACTATATGCATAGGGGAAACAGAAAAGCGAAGAAAGGGAAGGAAACCAGTGAAAGGAAATTGGCCAAGGCTTGAGTCCTCCAGAATTTAGAAAGAAGAGGGGAACCAATAAAGAAGTCAGTAGGACAGGGAAAAAAAAAAAAAAACTAGGAAAGTGTTGTCTTCCAAAGGCCAAGTAGGTGATGGTAGATAAAATAAACAACTGTATCAAATACGATTTGATACATTGAATCAGGCAGGCTAGGAGTTGACCATTAGGATTGTCAATGCGGTGTCAAAGGTGGTGCCAGGATAGGAGACTTACAAGACCAGGCTGACCAGGGAGAGGGGTTTAGCTGAGGTGGCCCAAAGCAGAGTAATTCATGGGAAGAACTAATTCCATGACTGGGAAACCAGGCCTGAGAGCCAGTTAGAAAGAAGTGCATCTGTGTGTAGATCTCTCCCCATACACTTCTCACCTCCGGCTAAAAGTGGTCAGTGTGTCCCGTGCCTGCTCTTATGTGAGGCCAGCCACGGCCAACTGCCCTGGATTCTGTTTCTCCTTATTTTCTCAAGGCTTTTGCTCCTTCCTGCATTGATCACCTATCCCTCTCCTCTCTCTGATCCTGCTCACTTCTTCCAGGTTAAGTCTATCAGCACACAAACAAGCTGCATTATTTCCAACCTAAACCACAAAACAAAATAAAACCAGCAAGCCTCACTTGACCCCATGTGCCCGCAGCTCTTGCCCCATCCATTTGCTCCTTTTTATGGCTAACACCCTCCAAAGAGGTGACTTTGGACTTACCGTCTCTTCTTTGTCTTCTCACATCTGCTTATCCCAATCCAGAGTTCGTCCCTAGACTCTACACCAAAACAACTCTTATTAAATTTGAATCACCCCTGACAGGAGGAGCAGGGATTGATGTTAGATTCAGAATGGCAAAGAGTGAGAGAGAAGGAGAGGCCCTTCCTGTCCAGAAATGCCCAGAGTCTGTTCCTGAGTCTTTCTTTTGTTCTGTGATATCTTCCCCATAACGGAAAATGGCCTCAGACAGTGTCTTCAGTGTTTTCTTGCTAATCCAAGCTGACAATTTGGAAAAATAAATTTTGTGTTTTCTTCCCTTTGAGAATTGGGATTCTCTGTTGGTCTCTGTTCACATTTAGCTGCAGAGAAAAGAACAGAAAACATTACATGTGGTCTTTGCCCTTTGAATATTGAAACTTGCTACCTACAGACCATCATTCTTCAGTTAAACCAGGCTCATGACAAATGGTAGAATTACAGAATCTTTATCAACAGTGAGTCTGAAGCTAAAATTCTAATTCTTCTCTCTTACGTGTATCTGGGCTAATGGGCATGTGTGTATGCAAAAGCATCATGACCCTCATATGGGTGAAGAGGGAGGGGCCAGAATACCAAGACACGGGTCTGGTTCTCAGTTGGCTGGAGAAAATTTATCCTATCAAAACGTTTCTCCAAATATGGTTATCACGTACCTTGCATCATTTTGAGCTGAAAGTCTCTGAGCATTAAGTAGAAGTATCCTAAAGAATTCCATTGTAGATTTGTAAAATATTCAGCTAGAGAAGGAGCTTCCATCCTCCCCAGTAAACAAACTCAACCTTAGAGATTGACCCTCTGAATTCCAGTGAAGGAAACTGTGTGGTTGATGCTCTCATTGCCAAATTTATTCGGACATTCAAAAATTTGCTTTTGAATGGAATGATAAGCAAACAGTTTGTTAAATAAACTTAAATTTTCAATTTATTTTCAGGAAGTGATAATCATTTGTCGTTCCCAGGCCACACTGAATTGAGTTAAAGATACAGACAGCGTCAAATGAGAGGGGCTGAAGATTCTAGCATCGGATCTATTCTAACGTACTTGGTAGGCATGAAGAACGCTGAGTGATCTTCGGCACTGAGCCAGTCTAATACTTGAGGAAGGCGGCATCAGCCACTGTAGAATAACAATCCAATGTTTTGAGCCTGGTCCAGAATGAGCTTAATCGGACTCACGAATTAAAACGTCAAAAACAAAACACTAGAACAGGTGGCTTGTAGATGAACCAGTAGGAAAAAGCAAAAATCAGTGGAAAGAATACTGGGTTGGAATCAGTGTCAGATTGAGTTCCAGCTGCACAACTTGCAACTGTAGGACTGAGGAAATTGCACTCCCTCTGAGCTCTCAACTGGGGGTGATAGTATTGTGCCTGCTGACTGCATCCCTGCATTCCTTCACAAATGCAACAAAGGTTTGTGTCCCACCACAAAGAACACTCCTACTGGGGTGAAATGAAAAATAGTGGCCAAGAGCCAGGGCTCCAGAGCTCCACCCATGTCCCATTGCAGGATATCAAGTAAATTACTCAGTCCCTTTTTGCCTTCTTTTGCTCATCTGTAAAACAAGAACAATTGGATGTGTCCCCGTAGGACAATTTTAAGGATGAAACGAGTTGATTCTTACAAATGGTTAGAGGAGTCCCTGGCAAACAGTGAGTATGGCTGTTAGTTGCCTCATCATGCCGGTCCTTGGCAAGAAGCAGGAAGGAGACAGATTTGGCCCTTGCCCTTGGAGAGTTGGCTGTGGAGTCAGCTGTGTGCACAGGCAACTTTGGATACTTACTTTAAAGATCAAGTGACATCATAAATGAAAAAAAAAAAGCTTTATAAGTTCTTTACAAACACAAGGCATTATTATTGTTATTTGAATTCACCACACCCTTAAGGAAGAAAAATTACTTTAATGATGTGCATTAAACTAAATAATGCAGAATTTAATTAGTTTAAACTGTGGGATTCTGTATGAAAGACTTTTTAGGTGGGCTATAGCACTGCTTTTAGGAAATAATGAGTCCACTTTAGGGTATTAAATGAGTTCCTAATGCCTCAAAGAATGAATGCTCCCCTGAAGAGCCCTCCTTCAGACTGGCTGGGCACTAGGGCAAAGAGAGCTCCTTGCTACCCAGACAGCTCTTCGTCCTTCCAATAAACCATCTCATTTATACAGGAATAACCAGGCATTTGGGGAACTCTGCTTATTTATTAGTTTCCATGTTACTTTTTAAATAGGTCTAACCCTGTCAATGTTTTTCTTTATTTAAAGACTTTGAGTGTTTTCCAGTGTATTTTTTATAAACTTTAAGCTATCTAGACTGGCACAAGAAATTATTTTTTGAAAATGTAAATTGATTCAAACATTGGTTCAGTGTATGTCAATTATTAGGCTGACAGCTGAACTCTTGAATCTCTTAACAATTTAAATATTAATGTAGACTTTCAATAGCATCTTACGTGTTATGTCCAATACGATCAGAAAGGAAATGGATGTACTCCAAATAGCTAGCATTTGATAACGTGCACTTTCTGAAACAGAGAGTTTCCCAAGAGAAGGGGACATCGCAACATTTGCCTTAACATCCTGTCAGCCACGTTGCTTCTTACCCATTCCCACAAAAGGTGAATCTAATTTCATGGAACTTCCTTCCACTAGCTGCATGTCAATGTAGATGGTGTTTGGATGCATAGGTGGGGCTGGAACGAATCAGCATTTTTCTTTGAAATAAAATCTCTAGTACTTCAAGAAGGATCTACTTTCAGAAAATAATGGGCTCCAAGCTTCCTCCTGTTATCATGAAAGGGAATATTTGGAAGGGAGTTAAGTCAATAGTAGGACTTTGACAGATTCAAATGCCCAGGTAGTCCTTAAAAATTAAATGTATTAGAAAATACAAACATAGGGGTCCCTGGGTGGCTCATTTGGCTGAGCGTCTGACTCTTGGTTTTTAAGCAGGTCATGATCTCAGGGTCCTGGGATTGAGTCCTGAGTCAGGCTCTGGGCTCAGCAGGGAGTCTGCTTCTCTCCCTCTGCCCCTCTCTCTGCTCATGCATGTGTGCTTTCTCTCTCTCTCTCTCTCTCTCTCTAAAATAAATAAATAAATCTTATAAAAAATACAAACATAAACTAATTGTTGTCCATGTTTAAAATCACAAATATTAGGTAGCATTCATCAAATATCATATTCTACATTCTTTAATGAGAGATAAGTAGTAATAGGATAAACCCCAAGAATTTGCAGCTATGATTAAATTGACAAAATGTAAAACCGAGATAGTTATAAAGAATGAACTCTGAGTAAAAAAGCCAGTCATTATCTAGCAATATTAAGTCTGTCATAGCTTCTCTTTGTACAAAATGGTGGATCAAGAAAGTTTTTCCGAGAGAAAATTTTAAAAATGAATCTGCAACGACATGCTTTGGAGTTGGACGTGGATTGAATCCTGTTTCTAATACTTATTAGTGTGTAATGATGGACAAATCATTTAAACAAGTCTCTGTGTTTTCTCTGGAGATACTATATAATAATACCTACCTTTTAGAACTGAGAGGAAAGAATGTGATAATGTAATTTATGAAAAGTAGCTGGTTCATATATACACATATATCTGTGTGCATGTGTGTGCACAAACAATTTTGCACATACTTCCTCCCCCTTACCTATATAGAAATTGAGACTTTGACTCATGAATTTACATCTCTAGGAACACATAGAGCTCTTCAACATCAAAATAAGCTTTGAATCTAAGACAAATATTTTAAAGTTCCTCATGGTTAACGTGATCTTCACAAAGGTCAGTGAGTCAGTAGAGCACTCTAATTCTCATTTCTGAAAACTCTCAGGATGCTCTAATTGATTATTTCAATATCCAATTAAGTACAATCATAAACTTCCCCCCCCAAAGAAAATATGGGTGTTCACATTCAAGTGAAATAAACCACAAACCAGCATGAAAGAAAACTGAGGAAGTCTTCAGGATGCTAAGCCTGGAAGAAAACCAATTAACTTGGAAAGCAGGTAAAACGTAAGTACAGCAGACAACGGCTGGTCTTTATTTAGTACTGGTGAGTGGGAGAGAGGTGTCTGCTCCATTCACAATGTAAACCAGACCTTGCAGTAGACATCAACATATTAGCATACCCAGAACTTTGATTCTCCACTCCAGATCTGACTTTCCTCTCACCCATTTTTGCTTTGCCTACGTGTTTTGGTAGGCAGCAATAATGATAAAAATGCCTCTTCCTGAAATTCTTCCAAGCATTATTTGAGACTAGCAGTCTCCCTTCAGAATCGGTAGCAATGCAAATGTGGTTCCACTAATAAGAACACATGCACACGCACTGTCTTTCCTAGCCCGTGTGAGGGATAGGAGTGACTACAAGATGCAATCTTTGATTTCAAGATGTTTACAAGACAGTTTGGGAAAATGTTATTTAGGATTAGGTTACTTTATGAGTGACAAAAATTCAAAACATAGCAGCTTAAACAAGTGTATTTATTCCTAGTATTGCTGTATGAAACTATCAAAAATTGAGTGACTCTAAACAGAGATGTATTCTCTCACAGCTCTGGAGGGCACACGTCCAAAATCAAGGTGTTAGCAGGGCCATGCTCCCTCTAGAGGCTCTAATGGAGATTCTTTCCTTACCTTTTCCAGCTTCTGGTGGCTTCCCACATTCCTTGTAGCTGGGTCGCACTAATTTCTGCCTCTTTTCTTCACATTCTTTACTCTTCTGTGGTGTCTCCCCTCACCGTGTCTGCTATAAGAACACTTGTAATTGAATATGGGGCCCACCTGGATAATTCAAGATGATCTCATCTGGAGATCCTTAACTTAATTACATTTGTAAAGACTTTCTCCAAATAAGGTTATATTCACGGTGTTCTAGGGATTAGGATGTGGACAGATCTTTTGGGAGGCCATAATTCAACCCACTACAACACAGTAGAAGTTTATTTCTCTCTTATAAAATCTAGGCAGAGAGCCAAAGGCTGATAGGATTCTCAACAATGTGTCAGCAACCCAGCCTCTTGCTATCTGGTTTCCCTGCTAAAACTGGCTTCCTTTCTTAAGACCCGTTTACAATCCAAGATGGCTGACTCAGCCATCACATCTGATTTTGAGCCAGTAGAAGGAAAAATAGGGTTCATGAGAGAGTTCTAAATGAATTGCAGAGCTGTTGCCCCTGGTGTCTCAGACTCCACATTATAGAAGAAATAAAAACTCCATCTTTTAGTACTTGATAAGTTAAACTAGCTTTTCTATTACTTACAGCAAACATGTCCTTAAGCAAAACCAGGCCTTAAAATACATACACGTGTTAAAGGCAGTTAAGCCATGCAAAGCAGCATATCAGAGGGGACTGTGATAGAGTCCAGAAGAGGGGAGAACTCTGTGGCTCAAAGGATCCAGAAAGAGCTTGCTCCTGACCACTTTCAGGATAAGGAAGATTTGGCAACATGGGAAAAATGAACTTGCAGATGATGTTGAGACTTAATTGATCTTTCTTGACCATAAAATCCAACAACTTGGATTTTTGTAATTACTTGTTACCTATAATCACTTAGATTGTGTGTTAGGAACAAAAATTATCATTCTAAAAGAAATCTATTGTAGCCTTCACATCTTAGGTTCTGTAGTGCCAGTAGAGCTTAGCCGGGAAAGCAGAACCAGAAGAAACCTAAGATTTCCCTAAGATGGCAGGGTACTATCTGAGGAACAACAACAACAACAAAGCAGATCTGGAAGGTAAAAAGAGAAGTAAAGAGGGTCTGAGTTTTGAGGGGAACAGAGTGAGTTTGGGGGAGCTGCTGCTATTAAAAGAAAATGCACCCCACCCCCTGCTGGTCCCACATTTGCTGCTGCTCACAAGAGAATTCAGAGCAGACTTATACTATTACTGAAGGTTTTTGGAATAGCATTACAGACAGCAAGCCTTCACACAGGGACAAGAAAGCACTGGGGAAAATACTTGTACCTCTAAGATTAAAGTATCGACAACAACAGAATTTAACAAACTCTACATCGTACAAATCTCAATTATGATCACTCAGAATTACCTTGAAGGTGAATAACTACCTTTACTCAAGGTAGAGATGACTGAGAAGCTGGGCACTGAGAGAACCACAAAAACATTTACGCCCTTAAAATCACAGAAAAAAATGGGTAAGATGCAGAAAACACAAATATGGTATAAGATATTGGTTGTTTGCATGTTAGTTTCAATAGCATTCTACCTTGATTGCTTTTTAAAAACGTCATGCACAGTATGCAAACACCCATCATGAGTATTTTTCCACAAATTATTTCTCCTTGTGCTGAAAGGAGCCCAGAGATTACCTACCAGCGGCATAGGTACTTGGTGCTTACTTGCTACACAGCGCCATCTGGTGGCAAATACTGCAAATTTCAGACACAGGGTCCCTGGGTTCTCAAGAGAGTTGCCAGGGCACATACCTTGATGTGTAAACCCAGTGGAAAATGAGTAAATACGCTGACTATCTTTAGGAAGATTTGTCAAAGTTGAAGATCAAGTTATTTGTTAATTATTCTCCTAATTAGTACTCCTAATATATAATTAATGTATTTCCAATAAAAATGAACTACTTTATCAGCAAATTGATTCCTAATAGCAACAATTCTCAATCTGCATAACACTGTAGTTTTTAAAGTCCTATTCTTATTTATTAATGCCCAAGATGGCTATGGATATTATGCCTTTCTCACAAATGGGAAATGAAGCTCCGGTAAGTTAAAGAATTGCTCAAGCTCACAAAGCCTAAAATAATGGTGGTGCTGAAAGCCCAAATAAAGATTCTGTTACTAATCCGTGTGTCTTCTTCACAATGATCCTGTTTCCCTCTGCTTAAAATGAAATGAAGCAGTTTCAGTTGAAGCTAGATTGAAGCCTTAGCTTCAGCAGAAAGTGGTCTTTTGAATTAGGTGGTACTTCATAAAGTAACAGTCCCAAGCCTCTCCTGGTAGAATCTGGAGGAGGACTCAGCAAACTTGGTAGAGACAGCTCTGCGTTCTTAAAGATCAGTACACGATTTTTTTTCTTGTTCCCCCCCCGCCCCCAGCCCTTGTATTTATATATATGAAACACCATCTCTGTATCTGTGTGTTTTGCTCAGCTGCCCCATCTTGGGATTTACTCATTATAACTGCTTTTTTATCAGAAGCAACACCTACTTTTCAGTAGACCTTCAGGTGGCCCTTCACTCCCTCCTGGTAGATGTATTTCTTTCAGAGTTAATCAAAGAATGATATTTAAGGTGGCATCTCTTATTAGACATGTAGATGACTTATGCCATTCATATCAATGAGACCTTTTCAACCCTAATATCTGTTCCAATGATTTATGAAGTACAGCCTTGAAATTTAATTATGGTGATGTTTCAGAGGCTGATGGACAGCTTTAAGCATCTTGCTTTAACATCATTAGACAGTCTCAAGTTTCAGTGCTATAAAAGATTGAAGATCAGTCTACTGCGTGTCTCACCTTCATTGTGATCTATAGGTATAAGCCTACATTTCTCAGACTCTGTCAGAAGGTTTTTTATCTTGTGAGAAACTATTGAAAATTAAGGGCCATTTTTTTTTTTTCAAAAGCCTATTTAAGCCTTATGGGTATGGTCCTGATGCTTTCGGTAACTATTTTAGAGGTTCCTATACAGTTGCTTACATTCTTAGACTTGAACAAAGAGTCCTAAAGCTTTGAACAAAACTGGGACTTATTAATATATTCATTTAAAATAACCTCCTGAGAAAAACGATAAATGTGCATTATGATGTTTAATCTTTATGGGTTCATCAGAATCATTTGAAAATATATTTCCAAATTTATCTCAAAATGCAGAACATTTTCTTTCCTACAGCTGCCAGACCACTAAAAACCCCAAATATCCCTTTTTCTTTATGCCATTTATCAGCAGCAGCAATAAAGATTTTGGAATTAGAACTTAGGTAGCAATTTTGGGATGATGTATTAGCCCTTCTTCAGCTATGTTTGCTCTAGAGAGGTGATTAATATAAATGTCAGTTTATTTGTAAACTAGGAATATGTAACACAGAAAAGAAGACACAGAAAAGAACTAATGCTGCCATTTCCAGAGCCTCGTTTCAGACCCTAAATGAATTTTAGTTGGGTAATGGCCATCACTGATAAACCCTAGAAGTAATGTTGCCTAAAATGACAAAAAATACAGTGGGATCCATCTCTTTTCAAGGTGAAGACATTGCTTACTCTGTTTCAAGAGCTCAGCATATAAATACAGTTTACAAGGAACTTTAAACTGATCACTAAAACCTGTGTATATTCAACTGTTAAATCAAAAGGAAGCGTGTGGTGTTGATCAAGCCCAGTAATCACCGTTTAATATCACTGGGGAGATAGCAGCATGATGAAAAGGATACGGATGGTATAAATCAACTGAAGAAATTTTGAGCCAAAGACCTTCATTTTTAAAAGGCAGAGATTAAAATCACCAAGCTAATAAGATCTGCTCAGGGACCTAGAAATGTCAGCCAAAAATATGGAAAATGTATCCCCCAAGAGTAAGCTTTACTAGGTTGGTTTATAAATAATAGTTATCTGCTGAAAACAGACCATTAAGCTTGCTGTTTAGCTTAAAGGCAGTATTTAGTTGGAATTCTATATATGGGATGTCTTATTCATATATTAATGTTCATGTCTAATGGATGGGAAAAGAAATAAGTATTACAAATGGATTCTGCTTTAGTTTCCTTAGCTCTTTTCTGACATCTGGCATTCACTTTCTGCTCCAAAAAATAACTGCTTTGCAAATGTCTCCCCTAACCCAAGAGCCTCAAAAGGTACTCTTTGTCAATGGGGTAACCCCCTTGTACTACTTTGACTACCTAAGATATTGATATGATCTGTTGATTTGGCTGTCATCCCCAACAGATTGGAGGTTAAAGAACAGAATAGTGTACTAATAATTTTATCTCCAAGGCCTACCTCTGTTCCAGGCAAACAGCAAGTGCTCAGTACAAAATTGTTGATCCTTAATAATTCTCTCACTATGACTCAACATACGCATACTTCCAACCCAGCTGATCAACTTCTGATCCCCAGACGCTGAAAAGCCCCTCCTCTGTGGCTTGGCCTCTACCATGTCTCCTTTAGGGAGTTTCTGATTCCTCTTTACTTTTTAACTCTTTCCATTTTTATAAGATATAGTCTATGAGACATCCCAGAAAACACAAAATTTTCTCTCCTTTCTCTTCCTACAGCACTTACTATTTTCCCCAATTCTCCTAGCTCATATTAGCACATGCTATCTTGCGGCATTGCTTATGTTTGTAATTTGCAATCAAAACTCCCAAACAAGATTGAGTTTCTTCAAGGACAGAAGTCCTATCTTGGATTTGGTTACACAGCAGTTACCTTGAGTGCTGCATTAGCATGCTCAGGTGCTCAATAGATCTGAGTTTACAGAATGCTGGTTTGATGCTCATCTAATGATAACATAGCATAATAAAAATGAAGCCCAGTGCTCAGCAGGTAACACAAGTATAAACTATGAACAATATCTTGATAAATTATGTGAAAGTTCAGGCTGAAAACATGTAATGCAAAAGGGTTTGATGAAATTAATTTTTAAAGATAATTTGAATCATTACAGTGAAAAAGTTGTGCAAAGTTCTACTCATCATTCAGTATGCAAAAAAAAAAAAAATGCCACTTTTTCTCGAAAGATTCCCTTATCCATTTTCCTCCCCTCCCCAGCCAAATTAGAATCATTGGTTTTCTAAGATAAATACTCAGGACATAGCATTTATTTCTCAAGTATTTGTTTTTCTCAGCCATACTTAAGGTATCATCTCCACTTTGGAATGTACTTAATTGAACATAACGTGTTTTGTCCTCTTCTAAGCCATAAGGTATTTGAGGGAAATCAAGTTTAACTTATTTTTGAAGCAATCCCAACACTTAGAGAATGCCTTACCTATAGAATGTCCCAGGAGTATGCCTCATGCCTTCATGAATGAATAAGGGTCTATACTGTTACTAGAGGGGCTATTCAAGTTAAAATTCTGTACCTGGAGACTAACAACGTGGAGATTCTTGATTCCTAGAAGCACACTTTTTAATTTCAATGTTTCCAAAGTCACCATACCTCTGACATTTGATGAGTACATTTAATGTTGTTATTGGGGTGTGTGTGTGTGTGTGTGTGTGTGTGTGTGTGTGTGTGTGTGTGTGAAAAGAGTTAATTGATGGCACATCTTAGGATAAATAGTATCTTTGAATTGAGAAACCAGAACACAGGTCAAAACGTCTAACTTAAAGATCAGCTATTGGTTTTACATGTGTCTGCAAGAAAGAGTACATGGTTGAATGTGAGGAAAATAATCTTCCCAAAGAGGAGCAGAGTTCTTTGTTCAACACATTGCACCCCTGGAATGAAATGAGTAAGTATTTGCTATGACTAGAAAACATATTCATCTCTAAAAAACTGCAAGAATTGTTTAAAAGACAGCTAGTCAACTGCCCACTCTTCTTCCTGCATTCCTTTGTTCTCAGATGTTAATCTGTTTTCTCCCGTGCCCCCATTATCACTGAGATTCATGGCCATCTTTAAATATAGTTGGATCACTTATTTCTGTCTTCATTCATGTTTTGCCTGAACCTTCTCATTCATGATAAAGACTAGTTACTTTCGATGTGTAAAATCTTGGATTCATAGCCAAACAACAGTTGGCCAGTTTGCAAATTAAATCCTTGGTTATAAAGAGCTCCAGGAAAGAACAGAAAATGTGGATCACATAGCGTACCTAGAATTCTACTTCTGGAAACACATTCCCTGGCACTAGATGTGCTGACCGTATGATATGAGTATAACCTTAATCACAAAGGACAACAGGCTAAGCAACCCACATTGTGGGCAAGAAATCATCAAGAATAGAGAAGCCTTTCTGATCCCCTGCCACCTACTTTGGGATTATCCATAAGGTTTATAAAAACAGAGGAGAAAAATCACACAATGCATTAATTTTGGATAATGGCCAGGACAGCCAGTTAAGTATATATGTTTGGGAAGTGTCTGATAAAACAAGAAAACATTATTTCTTAGGATTATGTATGGGCAATGGTGTTGTTTATTTTTCCTTTTTCATAGCATAGCAGTCTAACCACTCCATGTGTGTGTGCATGTACCTGGGCAGGGATGAGTAGGCAAATGATAAAGAACATGTATTGAATCAAATTGTAGTTTGAAGTTTGATCATTGCTATAAAAGACTGCAATTGTCCTTGTGAGTCTAAAGAGTTAATTTTTTTCTAGCATGATTTCATTTTACATCCCAAAGAATCAGATTACTACCAGAAAAATGCCACTTAAATGGGAAAAATAAAAGGAGGCAAGAAAGGGATAGACAAAAAACAGGCTTGAATGCATAATGAATGCTTTGCAACTCATTGATAGACAACCCTTAAAACAAAGCATTGTTGTGTAAAATGTTCTGGAGAAAAGAATTCGAGAGTTTATCAAATGAGTTATTGGAGAAGAATTTTTTTTAAATCTGCCAGAAATGTACCAGACCATTATTGCATCTTATAAATTATTTATTATTCTTAGATATGTCATAAAGCCCAACACAAATAAAGAAAAAATGCTGACAAGACAGAAACATCATTGTGAATATAGAGATAGCTCCCTGATGCCTTGCAAAAATGTTCCAAGAATCTCTGCACCCTGCCCCGCCACATTCTCACCACTTACATATCTTGCTTCTTTGTATTTGAGGATGTCAGCATTTTCCTTTCCCAACAAGACCACCCATTTCCATTTCTCCTTGCATGACTATGCTAATAGACCACAAACCATTTTTGCTTGTGTGTGTGTGTGTGTGTGTGTGTGTGTGTGTGTGTAAGAGAGAGAAAGAAAAAGAGAACTAACCACGAAAAATTAAGAAAAATGTGATAGTGAAGAGAAATCCAATTTTATAAACATCTATTAATATGACTGCCTCGTTTATATGCGACTCTGCAAGATTTTGCCATTTCTCCCGACTGCCTTAGCTATATTCTCGAGTCTTACCTAATAAAGCAGTGAAGTCTCCCTAGTCTTTCATTCTTATGAAGCAGGCTAATGAAATATCATAGAAATGTTTTCATTTTAACATTGGGAAGACGTTACGTATCTGACTGTAAAATATTTTTCTCCTTATTCACTTTTAACGGTCTTATGAAAATGAGTACGGTTTTAAGTAAAAGCAATAATTTCCAAGTTGCTTATTCACATGAAGACATACTGTCTTCCTTCTCTTGTCTTATTCTTTGCCCATTACTAGTTTCCGATTCTGGAAGCACATTTTTCTCCCTCATGGCCTTTCTGGTGAATGGCTAGAACTAGATCCCAAATTCCCTTAGGACAGACGTTCTGTCTTATGTACCTTACTGTCCTCTGCAGCACTTCACCAAATGTTTTGCACATCACAAGTGTTGCATAAATATTTGTTGATTTTAATGAGTACGTGTGTGGAGTGGGTTGCATAGACTTTCACCTCCTAGTGGGGTGCACTTAGAAAACTGTAGGGCACTAAATATCGCTCCACTTTATCTGACCTCCTCCAGGGCTGGTGTGTGGGAGGTTGCAGCTCTATTCTTTGTATCTGAGAAATCATACTAAATAATACCATTATTTGGTATTTAAATCCTGTCCGTAAGCACAACAAACCTAAGAAGATAACTTCCCTACTTTTAACTCTTAGCCAAGTGGCCCCAAATTTTCCTACTTTCATTTTCTTAATCTTGTATCTAAATAAATATACTTTGGGGCACCTGGGTGGCTCAGTCGTTGGGCATCTGCCTTCGGCTTGGGTCATGATTCCAAGGTCCTGGGATCGAGCCCTGCACTGGGCTCCCTGCTCGGCAGGAAGCCTGGTTCTCCCTCTCCCACTCCCCCTGCTTGTGTTCCCTCTCTCGCTGTATCTTTCTCTGTCAAGTAAATAAATAAAAACTCTTTAAAATAAATAAACAAACAAATAAATAAATAAACTTTTATTCTATGTATTTTTTCAGAATCATTTCTGCATACGTTGTTATAAGGTTGCTCTGGCAATATTCAGATGAAATAAACTAAGTATCTATGGTCTGATGGTTAGGAGTAAGTCGAAAATTTGAGACATTGTAGAAAGAAGCGTAGTGGGAAGTGGGATATAGTGAGGGATGCCCGAGAAGGCTGAAGTTGCCTGTGAAAAATGTGGCAAAGGGGGAATTATTTCAATTCTAAACTCTTCTTTTCACCACATTCAGGACCTTGGACAAAGTGAGACTCGGGTCACTGATTGGGAATAAGGGCCTCTATGACTTTCACATAAATACGGACTGTAAGACAGGGCAAGGAGCAAGCGGGGAAGAAGCCTTACTTCTAACAGGCTGGGAGATTCTGGGTATTTCTCCCCTTGACTGCAGCTTCTTCTATTGTCGAGTGAAGGCATTAGGTTGGATTGTTTCATTTTTCAATCATTGTTTTGTGTTCTATGGAATCAATCTTTGATACTTGCTTTCTGCAGAACCCCCATAATCTATCACTCCACAAGGACTCCTGAGAATGGCTCTCCCTCTGTTTTGGCCACTCTTTCTTGGTTAAGACCCTTTTCAGTGCTTTCCCTGCTTTTGTCTTTAGTGGCTAATTCACTCTGTACATTTAGTCTGTGCTAACCATGACTAAACTGCATCATTTCCAGCTCCAGCATCTTCCAAGATGCCCTGTGATTAGAAAACATGATTCCCAATCTTAGCCCAGGTCTCTCCTCAGCCAGAGTGACATCTTTTTTTTCTTAATTTGTTCTTTACTGAGAAGTTAGCTCTTAGCTGATTTCTTATCCCTTATGTTGAATTAATAGGTCTAAACACTTCCTATTTCTTGGTTTCAAACCTAACCCTTGCTGGTGTAATTTTAAGGCCACTTCCTTTTCTAGATGACTCTATTGCACAGAGATCTCTTTTCCCTCTTAAATCTCTATGGTGCTGTCTCTTCCACTTGTTTCTTCCTTACCTTTATTGCCTCAATCATCTAGATCTGCCAGTTATTACTTATGTGGCTTTCGGCAAATGACAACTGCTTAAGTCTTCAGTTTCTCTATCTGTTAAATGTGAATGACAGCTGTATGTACCCACACGTGGTTTTGAATCCCCTCGCATAGTACATACAGCACTTTGTACTGTGCCCAGGTCCTAAGAGTGACTAACACTGTTACCTACAGAGCACAAGACAAGAAAAAATAAAAGTAACCTACAGGTCTGGGTAGAATGCCGTGTGTATATACAAACATGTGACTGCTCTTGATGATAGAAATGACCAAGAGTATGTAAAAATGGGGAGTGTGAGGAATCTAAGGCAGAAAAAGACTTGGGGAAGATATTATCTTCATTATGGAATTTTCAAGATTTTCCAGATAGAAATAATGGCAATAAAACCACATTGAGAAGAGACACTCAGGGACATGTTCCAACTCACTCCCCTCTGAGATAAGGATGGCCTTTTGAGATCCAAGCAGAAGAGCTCAAGGACTCCATAAATACCACCTATTTTGGAAAGCAGAGGATTAGAAGCAAAAGTGCTCAGTAAAGGGCAGAAAGGGCTTTCCTTTGGCAGTTGTGGATTGAAGACATTTGAGAGAAACTAAGAGGGTATACAGAGGGTCATGGGCATTTAC
Organism: Zalophus californianus; assembly: GCF_009762305.2. Classification (NCBI taxonomy): domain Eukaryota; kingdom Metazoa; phylum Chordata; class Mammalia; order Carnivora; family Otariidae; genus Zalophus; species Zalophus californianus. The sequence goes on from NC_045596.1 coordinate 124,869,567, forward strand.
ACACAGTAGGATTTTCCTCCAAGCAACCAATCTGTTCTTGAAAAGGCAGTGGGTGAGGAATGAGCATCCTCTCCCAGGTGACAACTGGTGCCATTCACCATTCCAGAAAGTCAGTGCCGAGACTATGCTCCCCTTTCAGAGACTGCCTGTTGCTCACACAAGGAAACAGAAAGTAAATGGCCATTGAGCCAAGTTTTAAACTCGGTATCGTTTGACTCCGAAACACTAAAACAAAATATCTAAAGAACAGAAAAGTCATATTATAATTGACTGAAGGTGGGCATCAAATCCATTTTTAAATGTCTGAATAATTGTTATACATACAGTCATGAAAGTGGTGATTTTATTTTTAAAAAGTAAAATATGTGATATTGTGAGAATTTTAAAAACTGGAACTATATATTAAGTTATATGAAAATAAACTGGGATTTGGGTGAGAAGTTAAAGTATGGCAATGTTTTCATCTCGCATCACAGGAAGCCAATGAATACCATTTTGTTCTTGATATTGATAAAACACTTGGAAATTAAATACTCTTCTAAATAAACTGTATGCTATTAAATACACTGAAAGTGAATTTATCAAATACGTAGGGAGTATAATGACAACACTGCATATTAAAACCCGTGGAACCCAGCCAAAGATGAAATTAAAAGCAAATTTACATCATGAAATACTTTGATTAAAATAAGGAGAAATGAAGATGTGCAATTTGAAGAAATAAAATCTTTCAAAAGAAAGGAGAAATAGAAGGGATTAATAAAGATATATATATATATGTGAACAAGTTTAAGGAAAAAATGAATCTATAAATAAAAGAAGTTCCTTCTATTTTATCACTCAAAAACTGTCTTTTATAGATGTTAATAATATGTGGAATTCTGTTTGGTATTGCATGATTTAAAATATTGGGTGTGTAGACACCTCAAAATTAATTTGAGAAATTCTGTGGCTCCGCTCAAAGAAATAAGTTTTAATATTTCTATATAGCTAAAACTGAAGATGAATTTTTCACCTCATCCTGAGGACAACTGAGAGTGTCAGCTGTCAAATAAACGCTAGGAGGGAAACACAAACTTCACCTTGGGAGCCCATGGGAGTAACTAAAAGAGAAGGTCATAATCTTACAAACACCGATAGCTGAGGCATAATGAGTGCTCCACAGGCTAAAAATAGGAGAGATATGCCACATGGATTAAGACATATTAGAGAATAAAATAGACACATCAATATAAGTATAAAAAAAATCAGCATCTAGAACTATGAGGAGCATGAGATTCTACTTACCCTACTTTCAAATTAACGCATTGTCCCACCACAATCTCATGAAGCTGGCAGAAGACACAAAACCCATGGGTCAGAGACAAAAAAAAAAACTTGATGAGTATCTTATTTATATTAATTCCTCTTGCACCCAAGCTCTAGGAGGGTTGATGTGGAGTGGGCCAGATGGTTGCTGGGCACCAGTGGATTTGCATCACAGCTGAGGAGCCTTGAGTTGGAACCCAAATCTTTTGAAATGGACTGTAAGCAAACCTGCTTGACCTTGGCGGCAAAGCAAGATATTATCTCTATCATGCTAAGCAGTAAACAGATCTGCCCTCTGCCCCAAAGGGAGACAATATCTTTGTCTTCCATGGCTGTTTGCTCTTTGAAAAGATATTCTAGGACAAAGGCCACTATGCCTCTGCTCACAGTATGTTCAGAAATGAGGAAAACCCGTGGAGACTTGTCTCTGAACACACACAGATGCTCTAAAGTGCAAATGCTGATTTACAATTGCTCTGCCTTCTTATCTGTACAAATCTGTGTAATAGGCTATAGAGTAGACAGGATCCAGGATTGATTTAGCAACACTTATTTTTTTAAGCAACTCAGCCAGTAATGCATAATTCCAAGGGTTAGTTATTTGAAATTATTTTTTAAAGGAAAAAAACCATAGCTGGACAACCTGGATGAAAAATTTAAACATTCAAAACAATAGAAATTAGGAAAAGTATATAATACAAAAGATCATAAGAAAACACTATATTTAGCTAAATGATACAATATATAATTTTCTGGCAAACATGAATTATCTAATTTCTTAGCATTTAACTCTAATCCTTCTGGAATAAACTTTGGTATCTAATATGATAGAGGCATTGCATCTTTAAATATTAATTTACCAAATATCCCTAATATCTGATATCTCAAATATCATGTATATATAATTCATCTTTAATCTACTGACTTACGTAGAGAAAATCCTAAAACAAAATAGCATAACACTAGAGATAGTGAAAAATGGTCAATAGATTTGATTTATCACTTTATTTCTGTCCATTCTGTCCTAGGAAGTTGTGTAAGGCAACATTTAAGAGTTTAGATGCATTGGGGAGCCTGGGTAGCTCAGTCATTAAGCGCCTGCCTTCGGCTCATGTCGTGATCCCAGGGTCCTGGGATCAAGCCCCGCGTCGGGCTCCCTGCTCAGCGGGAAGCCTGCTTCTCCCTCTCCCACTCCCCCTGCTTGTGTTCGCTCTCTCATTGTCTCTCTCTCTGTCAAATAAATAAATAAAATCTTTAAAAAAAAAGAGAGAGAGAGAGAGTTTAGATGCAAGACACTGCCTTCCTCAGTAAGAAAACTCACCCACCCCTAAATAGCTGAATGATTTGGGGCACTCTCTTAGCCTTTCTATACCTTGGTTTCATCCACTGTAAAATGAAGAAGAATAAAGGTACATACCTCTTATCTGGATTAATGAGTTAATGATTAAAAAGAGTTAATGCAGTACCTGGGACAAAGAAAACATACAGGAAAGTGCTTTTTACCATTTTTAATTTAGCACAGCAAAACATGGCAAATACAGATGACAACAAATGTAACGTATCTGAGATTCAGATTAGATAGCTTTAATTTATGAGAAACTTATAAATCTTTAAAGAAAAAACAAAGACCCAGGGGGCACATGGGTGACTCATTTGGTTAAGCATCTGACTTCAGCTCAGGTCATGATCTCAGGGTCCTAGGGTTGAGCCCTGAGTAGGGCTCTGGGGTCAGGGGGCGGGGATCTGTTTATCCCTCTCTCTCTGCTCCTCCTCCTTGCACTCTCTCTCTCTCTCTCTCTCAAATAAGTAAATAAAATATTTTTTTAGAAAAGAAAAACAAAGACCCTGATGGAAAAATTGCTAAGACACATAAGCAGGCAATAGACACGCACAAAGGAAAAATAGTGTTAAAATAGTTAATATTACTAACACTAAAAAATGAAAATAGAAACAATGAGTTTTTTCTATCATATTGCAAAGATTAAAATGAGTAGAAAAAATATGTATTAAAAACTCTCAAATACTGCTCAGAGAATTAGTGTAGAGGCATATGGATTTCCTGGAGGAAATATGTCAATATGGATCAAATCCTTAAGCCTTTTAAGAAGATATCCCACCACTCTAAATGTATTCCAGTGATAAAATCAAATGTCTATAATGTTGCATATACACATCTATCAGAGTGTTATTTATAACAGCAAAACATGAAAAATAACCTAAATGTCCTGCCAGAGAGCAGTCCTTGTGTCTATTACAGTGTATCTGGACGATACCAAGCACAGGATTGGGACAGGGGGAGGCAAAGACAGGTGCTCTGGGCACGTGATTTAAGGACCGGCTCATTCTAATGGCTTGCTCTTGCAAGCCCCTGAGAGTGAGCACCTCCTCAAATTTTGCTACCAAAGGACTTTTTTGCCTCACCCTAGGCCAGATCCTAAATATAAAATTCATATGTAAAACCATGTTATGAAAGATTGTCTAAGGATTTAACTTCATATTTTCGTATGTTTCTTATGCAAAATCCAGGCTTGACACAAAGGCAGAAATAATATTAGGATAGCGTTGGTCTAAGTCTTGTCCTGTTAATTATCCGACATTTAATTTCTTGCTATTTTTTTTTTACTCTTTTGAGTAGTGTTATGATGACCTTCCTTGTGTATAATTCTTTCTGTTTATCATATTTTTTAAATTTGTTTCTTGGAATTGGGATTGTTAGCCAAAAAGGATGAACATTTTTAAGAGCCTTAATAAAAGTTGATGATCGTTTTCCAGAAAGAGTCCGTTTTTATACCCTTGAGTGGGCAATGTAACTCTCTAAGGCTTCCAGACATGTGTCTCCCCTTGTACTGAAGCTCAAAGGCGTGATCAATTTGGACTATTTCTCCAACTCACCAACTGCAGAAACTTCTATCTCAGCAAAGCAAAGACCTGATTGGATACATTTTTTGTTTTTCTTTCTGTGCTTTGCATTTTTAACCCCCTTTAAAAGCTTACTAGGCACTAGTTGACTGGTAAATACCTCAGATACATTTTTTTTTTTGCCACAATTTTAGGCACTTCCTAAACCTATGAGTTCCTTTTTCTTTCTTTCTCTTTCTTTCTTTCTTCTTTTTTTTTTTTTATCTTCTGGTTGAAGCAATATGAATAGAGGCTGGCCAGAAGTCAAGGGAAGACAAAGGAGCCAGCTGGCTTCAGCAGCTCCTATAATTCTGTACAAATCACAGTGTGGAGAATGCTGAAAAATGGCGAATTAACGTAGACGGCCTTTCAGGAGAACTTCTCCCTCCACAGACCACTATCCTTGATTGCACTGCGCTGGGATTACATACAAACTGCTGCACGTACTATCTAGAATTTACTACATTAAACTTGGAGCGAGAGGACATTAAAATCCATTTGAAGATGCAAAGAAAGAAAATAGTTCTGACTCTTGTTTCCATTGTCAAGGCATCCCAGAAAAAGAGGGAGCTTTCTGAAATGTTATAGTGTCTAAGGAGTCACGTTTGTACTCTCGGACCGCATCTAAATTGATCAAGGGATCCTCTATCAATCTTTTTCTTTTCCAGCTTATATTAATGGGAATTTCCACCTAACGGATGATACCAGTGATCCGAGTCTCTGTGTAGGGCAGGCGCGAACACAGAAGCAATAATGTCACAGCCCAGGCTTTCTTGGTCAAACGGACATGGACTGAGAGCCCACATTAAGTACCTTCAGGCTTCTTGAGGGTGCTGGCTTGGCAGCAGATGACAATGAGCTGCAGGAATTTGCAGTGAGGGACAAACTGAACACACAAAAAATAGCATTATATTGTCATCTCAACTGCCTAGAAAGGGAAATCTGTTGTTCAGGCTTTGATATTTGTTTTATTTCTCTGTTCCTTCCTCTACCTCTTTCTGTCTCTCACATTTACACTTTTATAAGGAAAGTTTCAATTAATCCAAGAGAAGCCGCCTGTGCTTTTAAAACAACAGGAAGTCGCCAATCTTACTCTCTAATGAAGACTTACTAGCAGGCATATTTGCAATGGGACTCAGGTTTTATTGGTGGATACTGTGAAATTTTTTTTTTAAATGTCTGTTACCTATTTTAGCAATTGCCCCAGAGAGTTACTTATGACTTTCAATCAGGTAACATGACATGGTATCTATAGTTGTCAGTTTTGAAATTTAAGCTGCCAAATAGCTTATCATAATGTTCAGCCCCCCATTAGCAGTTACGGTATTTAAAAAAAAAAAAAAAGTTAGATTTTAAAAAATCTTCAAAAATACTTCTGATAGCAGAAACAAAATGAAGTGAGCTTAAGTGTTTTCTCTCTTTGGTCCCTCAAGATCCAATGGGTCAGGCTTTCTTGGCACCTGCCGTCCCCAGCTGTGGTGGCTACAGTCTGGCTGTGGGATAATAGACTCATCAGAGTCGTGCACCAACAGCTGTTCGGTGTTTCCATGTCTTGTCCTCAGGGTCCGCTTCTGATTCCAAATGACCCAGCTCGTTGTAGTGCAAGTGCTCTGAGCATGAATTATGAATGGCATGCCTTGCCCATCCATCAGCTGGACTTTGCAGGCCACCTATACGTGTCAGAAGTAGGCAGGTTGCTCCTTGTGAAAGCTGGTAGAAAATGACACATCCAAGAAAAGGATGGCACTCTCTGCCTTTATTTTGTTCAGTCCAGTTCTGGGCCTTCCGTTTGCCCATGTCTAGTCCATATAGCTTCCCTTTCTTTCTAGCCAGTGAGGAAGTCAGAAATCTCTGACAAACAAAATGCAATGAGAGAAAAGAGTCAGAAGAAGTCTTGAGTCTGAGTTCTACTTGAGGATGTGAGCACATTTATGCAATCTGGACTTGCATATTCATCTAATGAATTCAGTTTGGAAATTTGGCTCCCACTGCTACTTCCTAGAAGAGATGCAGTGCCAAGAGGGTAGCAGCTGAGAGGGGAGGGACAGAAGGCAGGAGAGTGGGCGAGACTAATTGGTCTTGTCACATAACACAGATTAGATTATGTCTGCCTAAAACTAGGAGGGGGAAGGGATGTTTAATCACTGTTTATACCAAAAAGATATAAAGCCGAGCAGCCTCAGAGAACCAGTTGCAGGGATAGAAGCACAAGCTTCTTGACAAGAAAACAAGAAAAACTAAGTGCAAGAAAAAATTTTTTTAAAGGTACAACACTTTGCTGTTCAACTAGATAAGGTAATTGCGAACCAGAATAGCAAAGTATAATCTGAGGAGAATTATGGTAATTTTTGATAATTCCCTAAGACCAGAACAGAAGTTTACCTTGTTAAACTAGTCAATAGATTTTTTTTTTTTAAGAGAGCAAGAGATTGCTGGAGTTGTGAGGAGTATTCTAGCTACAAAGATCAACTTTTCAAGGAAACAGGAGTAAATATTTTAATACAAATAACTAACATGGTTAACTGTTAAGGATTCTTATTGGTCGATAGCATAAGGCATCTTAGAATCTCTGTTCCAGAATTACTATTGTAATTCAAGTTACTGTGTGCTCTACAATGTAAAACCACATTTTTAAAGATAGTACTCGGCAGCTCAAACTCAAGAGAACCCAGGCTGAGCACTCCCTCATTTGTTCTCATTCCTTAAGAGGCTCCTGCATGTTGGCTAAATGAACAAAATTCCTAAAAGAAGAATGTATTTTTTCTTTCTATTTTCTTTCTATTTCTTTCTATTTTTCTTTCTAAAAGCCGATGTATTTTTTGTCTACACTTTCTTCTTACCTATTTGTTTTCCTGCCCCATTCCTTTCCTTCAATCTCTCTGACTTTCTTCCTTTCCTCAGATAGTTTGTGCCTTTCTAGCAAATTCCAATTATTTTAATAAGAAAACATGAGGAGGAAAGAGAACGTGTTGATTTGTGACTAAAAGTTTTCTTCAGATTAGTGTGGGTTCTTATGCCATAACCTTTTCCCTGGACTCTGGGACTCGAAAGAAATAGATATTTCCCACAGGTCATTCTCTCTGTTGCCTCTGGCCTCAGACCACAGTCAAACCAGCCCCCCTGGGTTTGTCTTACAGACCACATCAGATATCCCAGACACCCCTTTTTATCAAACCCAGCTGTGAGCTAACTAATAGCACCAAAATAGATTCTTCTCTCTTTTTTACTGTTGGGAAAACATACACCAGAATCATAGCTCCCTGTAAATAGATGAGCCTGTTCTGCCCCTTTAGTAAATAATCTGTGGCTTTATCATGGGAAGTTTTTATTTAATTGGTGGACCTGGTTTGTCATATTGCATTGTGTCAAAGAACTTAAAGCTTTTATCTATTTAAAAAAAAAAAAGCTTTTGGAGGTTTTTTTGTTCTACTCGATAGAGCTTTCCAATCTTTTCTTTCTTTTTAACTCACGGTTGCTGGATATTCATTTCCTGTGAAATTATAATTAGTGATATTTCTAGAAAGAATAATATTGAGTTTTGTATTGCACCTTTCATACTCGAGTTCTCTGCAGATGTTTTTAGCAAGATAAATGATAAGGTAACATAATGACTGTGAAGGTAAAATGCATCAACTTGTGAATGTTCAGAAATGGTTCACCCATGAGCTCAAACTGGAACACTTCTTTCTGAAAGGATATTGGCCAGGAAACTCCAGCAAGGAAGATTATTATGTTTGCTTTTAGAAATAAAAGAGGGTAACTCTAGCTTCTAACCTTACATTTATCAGGATCAGGGGACGGGAGGCAACGTGTAGAGAAAGGAAAGGATTCTGAGAGTAATGTGGGAGAATACTGTGGGGGGATATTGGTTGGGCCTTTCTATTAGTTACTGGAAAATCCTAGGTATGTCACAATCAAAAAACAAAATAAACCCTCTTTAAAAAATTCAGCAAATTATTGGAATTATTTTTTTGCAGACACTGATTTTAGACATTGCAGACACTGAGACAGACACTGATTTTAAAGGCATCAGAGTTTTCTCAGAGATCTGAGTTCAGGAGAAGTAAGCTTTCGTTTCCTTGTGGCCTTGTTGTCTACTAATTTGGGGGGCAGTATTTTAATCTGTTAGTGCCAGGTAAGTGCAACACCAACAATACTGACAGCCTGTAACCTGTGTGGTCCCTCAGACCTACAGTCATCTCTGCCATTGATCATATAGAACTGTTTGTTTTATTTGCTCTTCTATTCGTAGCCCAAAATGACATCTTTCGATTCCATTAAAATAAGCAAACAATGGGCTATGTCTCTTGATATTTACAAACAACGATTGCTGCTAATATTATTGATCACTTGTATTTGTGATAGTGAGGACTCTATCTACTTACCTATTTTTCTATGCATGTATCCACCTATCACCTCATTTCATCCTCATAACAATTTTATGAAGGTAGATAATATTATCTCTACAATAGTGAGAAAATTTACATTCAAGGGTTGAGAACTTCCCTGGGGCACAAGACAAGTAAGAGATAAACCAGGATTTGAACCCTCATCCTCATCATTTTGACTATAAAGTCCATACAACTATCTTGCTATCCTGCTATTTGAACTGGTTTCCTGCTCTCAGACTGTCATCATTTGGGTCTAATAGGCAATAGAGGCAGAAGTTATTAGAAATGTTGGAATGAAATGAGCTGTCCTTTGTTTTACTACTATTCACTTGCCATTTCCCCATTTCTGGTCACTCGTTTATGAATAGATTCTTACCCAGGTAATTAAACCAGATAAGTTACCAGTAGGGTCATAGGATTTTGCTCTGGTACTTTCTGTTTGCCTAGCATTTGCATTATTCTCAGAGAAAATTTTATGAGTGCTCTGAGATCATCCTTCACAGCTGTATTTTGTACAACTGAGTTCCTGTTTTTATTTGTCTGAAGAGAGAGAACTTCGGTTATGATAAAACTTGTAAGAGTAGCTAGGAACATTTCTCAAAGCAACAACGCAAATGATTGTGTTCAAGGCCTCCAAATCACGATTTTGTGATGATATGGCATTGTGTATTTTTTCAACATTGAATTTATCTAAACCTTATTCTTTACAAAATGGCTTAAGGCAACTTATAGAAGAGACACAATTACAAGTATAATAATTTGGGTGGAAAAAAGAATCAGCAAATAAGATATAAGGTAAAAAGAAGAACACAGGTAGCCTAAATCGCAGGGTTAACTCAATTGTACAATTGTACAATTGTACAATTGAACTCCAAGTTTGCCTCTGAGCTTCCTGGACACCACCAGAACAAGGAAGCATGATGAATGGCATTGTTATCTATGGAAAGCATATGTTTTAGGTAACACAATTGAGTGCATGTCAGCCCTATTATGAACACCTCTTTATTTTCACATCTTTATTATGTCAATAATTATGTTCATATTAATTTTTCTAAGAAAACTGTTACATGTGGCTCCAACTTTTATAATACCATATATTCCTGGAATTTGCAGTAACAGGGGAGTTGTTATAAAGTGGGCATTCATTCTAAGAATAAATAAATGAATTTAAAATATGACGCTACATTTCTGATTGATTCTGTTGGACCACCAATAATAGCAAAACCTGCTAAATAAATGGTTGAGAGATTATGAAAAGAGAAATGTAGCCATCTTTAAAATAGTGCAAATGAGCTGGTGAGGAAAATTTGGCACACCGAGAAGTGGAAACAATCCATATTGCTGCATGTCTCAAAATCTGGTAATGTTTAGCTCTGCCTCTGGATACATAGGGTTCAAGTCCATGTAGTGGGTAGGCTTCAACATGTAATGGCACTGAGAATACTTGGAGAAGTCACAGGATAAACATATTGAAGAAACTTCACACCAATTGTTTTGCTTTCTTTACATTATTGACCAAATTTTTGCTTCCTCTTGGAGCAATATGCCACAATATCAAACTTCACGGTTATCAAAAAATTGTTTATAGTTCTGAAAAATGTCTCCATCTAGAACTAGGTATCTCAGCTGGCCACTACAGACAACATGAAATATATTTAGAAAGACCGCCTTTCAGCAGTTTCCTACAGCTTTTTTTTTTGTCTGTCAGAATTTTACTTGACACTGAGTTGTTACCAATCCAGATTCTAGCTGGCATTTTTGTAACCCTTGAACCATTAAACAAATCATAGTCTTGCTACATTAGAATCCAACACTTCAACAAAATGGTTCCTAGGCTTTCCTGGTACACACTATTTTTTACATTTAACAACAACAACAAAATCTGTAACAATTTTCTATTTATTTATGTAATTGTATAACACTTCTGAAATTAAAATATATATTCATTTGTTCCTGATTTGTATTATGGATATTTTCTACAGAGAAAAAAATACTATTTTTTATGGTTGAGAAGAAAATGAAAGACAAGAGGAGTCCGTGAAAAATTAAAAAAAAACACAGATATTAACTGGGATTCCTGGGATTAGATTAAATCAATCACTTGAAAGTAAATCAATGCAACAATTTTGATAAACTTGCCTCCTAATTTCAAAATAAATTGTGTGTAATTTTACTTCATGTCTACTTCTTTTTGAGGACTATCATAAATTCATTGTCTTTTGACACATAAAAAGATGGTCAACATTGCTCATCATCAGGGAAATACAAATCAAAACTACAATGCAATATGACCTCATACTTGTCAGAATGGCTAAAATTAACACAGGAAACAACAGATATTGGTGAGGATGGCGAGAAAGGGGAACCTTCTTACCCTATTGGGAATGCAGAAGGGTGTAGCCATTCTGGAAAACAATATGAAGATTCTTTTAAAAATTAAAAATAGGGGGTGCCTGGGTGGCTCAGATGGTTAAGCGTCTGCCTTCAGCTCAGGTCATGATCCCAGGGTCCTGGGATCGAGTCCCGCATCGGGCTCCCTGCTCCTTGGGAGCCTTCTTCTCCCTCTGCCTCTCTCTCTCTCTCTCTCTTTCTCTGTCTCTCATGAATAAATAAATAAAATCTTAAAAAAAAATTAAAAATAGGAGCGCCTGGGTAGCTCAGTCAGTTAAGCGTCTGCCTTCGGCTCAGGCCATGATCTCAGGGTCCTGGGATCGAGTCTCACATGAGCCTCACTGCAGGGAACCTGCTTCTCTCTCTCTCTCTCTGCCATTCCCTACCCACCCCCAACTTGTGTTCTCTGGCTTTTTCTATCTCTCTGTCAAATAAATAAATAAAATCTTTTTTAAAAAATAAAAAAAAAATTTAAATAGAACTACCCTATGATCTAGCAATTACACTATGAGGTATTTCCCCAAAGGATACAAAAATACTGATTTGAAGGGATACGTGGACCCCAATGTTTATAGCAGCATTATCAACAATAGCTAAATTATGGAAAGAGGCCAAATATCCATCGACTGATGAAGGGATAAAGAAGTTGTGGTATACACATACAACAGAATATTACTCAGCCATAAAAAAGAATGAAATCTCGCCATTTGCAATGAAGTGGATATAGTTAGAGTATTATGCTAAGTGAAATAAGTCAGTGAGAGAAAGACAAATACCATATTATTTCATTCATATGTGGAATTCAGTATAAAAAACAGATGAACATAGGGGAAGGAAGAAAAAAAAGAGAGGGAAGCAAACCATAAAACAGACTTTTAATTATAGAGAACAAACTGAGGGTTGCTGGAGGGGAAGTGGGCAGCAGGATGGGTTAAATGGATGATGGGTATTAAGGAGAATACTTGTTGTGATGAGCACTGGATGTTATATGTAAATGATGAATCACTAAATTCTATTCCAGAAACCAATATTACACTATATGTTAACTAACTAGAATTTAAATAAAAACTTGGGAAAAAAGAAATTAAACAAAAATTATTAATATATTTAAATATATCAACTGAACATGTGAATACAATCTTGGTTAATATGGTGTCATACAAATAGGTGATGAATTCAATAGAACATGAAGCAATGGGGTATATTCTTTGGAGCCAGAGGTATTTCAGCATTCCCTTTGCACATAAGAAAACCAAGATCATGGGTGGTTATGTTGGACATTTCACTCCATTCTTGGAGAAATCCATTTATATACATGGTTTGATGGGAGAGAAAACTGGGAGGCTGCTTACTACTTAATAGCTCTTTTATTTATAGCTCCTCCAAACTCCTCACTTTTCTTCTCTTTAAAGAAAGATAAAAACATCACCCCCAGATTTAAAAAATAATTTATAAGTATTTGTATGTATGACATATATGATATTTATTGGCTCATAGAATTATTAAGTATGTTCAACTCTGTTATCTTTCTCTACATATTGAGTGAAAACTGCCTCTTTATCTTCCATTTCATCATTCCAAATTTCTTCTCTGGAGCTACACTAAATAAGCCTTATGGAAAAAAAAAAACCTGTCATAAATTTATTCCCTACACAGTAAACAGAAATACAATTGTATTGAGACATGTCCCTCAAGTTCTGAAACTAAAAGAGTTTTTCATTCATTGTCAAGGATAATGTTCTATGTCTGCTCTAGGCAAATATACTAGAAAATTAGGCATATTTACTCGACATTTGCAGATGATGCAAAAATTGTACCACAAGCACATATATCTGTGACTTGAAATGCATTTTTAGCATCATTTCTTGATTCCAAATGAAGGGGCAAATGTTTAAGTAGGCAAAAGAAGATTCTAAGAAAGCCTGAAAAATGTTTTTTTGTTCAGACATGCTATCATGTATAAGAGATGCCAGATTTGTATCTTTGTGGTAAATACCCAGTAGTGCAACCCCAATGTTTATAGCAGCAATGTCCACCATAGCCAAACTGTGGAAAGAGCCAAGATGCCCATCGACAGACGAATGGATAAAGAAGATGTGGTATATATACACAATGGAATATTATGCAGCCATCAAAAGGAATGAGATCTTGCCATTTGCAACGACGTGGATGGAACTGGAGGGTGTTATGCTGAGTGAAATAAGTCAATCAGAGAAAGACATGTATCACATGACCTCACTGATATGAGGAATTCTTAATCTCAGGAAAGAAACTGAGTGTTACTGGAGTGGTTGGGGGTGGGAGGGATGGGGTGGCTGGGTGATAGATATTGGGGAGGGTATGTGCTACGGTGAGCGCTGTGAATTGTGCAAGACTGTTGAATCACAGATCTGTACTTCTGAAACAAATAATGCAACATATTTTGAGAAAAAAGAAAAAGAAGAAGATAACAGGAGAGGAAGAAAAGGGGAGTATGTCAGAGGGGGAGACGAACCATGAGAGATGATGGACTCTGAAAAACAAACTGAGGGTTCTAGAGGGGAGGGGGGTAGGGGGATGGATTAGCCTGGTGATGGGCATTGAGGAGGGCACGTTCTGCATGGAGCACTGGGTGTTATGAACAAACAATGAATCATGGAACACTGCACCAAAAACTAATGATGTAATATATGGTGATTAACATAACAATAAAAAAATTAAAAAAAAAAAAAGAGATGCCAGATTTGATTTATGTTGCCCAGTAAAATAGATTTAGGATCAGTAAGGGGCTGTTAGGGAGAAACGGTTTTCAACTATCTGCAAATTTGCTTTACATTGACAGCTTCATGAGGGCAGGAATGTCTTTTTTTAGCAGTGTATCCTAAGCATGTAGCAGAATGCCTGGAAAAAATATTTAACTTACTAATAGTTAAACAAATGGAAGTAAGATTTTGGAAGGAGAAGAGAACTTCCCATTACTCCTTTTTCTCTGCAAAAGATATGCTCCTATTCAGAGATAAGTCAGGCTTGAAGTTCAGCTGAAAGACGCTTGCTAGGGAATCCCAAGATGACCATAATGATCTGTACCATACCATTCAGAATAACGGTTGTCAAACTTTTCCTGTAAAGATAGTAAGTATTCTAGATGCTGAAGGCCAATCTCTTTCACAGCTATACCACTCTGCTGTTATATTATAAAAGCAGCCATAGACAATAAGTAAACTAATTGGTATGACTGGATTCGGCTCATGGGCACACCATAGTTTGCCAACCTATGATCTAGCTATATATTACTCTCTCCCTACTTCCTAGTGTACTTTTTTAAATTAAAGTTATTTTATTTTTATAGTCATGTATACATTACAAAAAATTTATCTTTTTAGCCGTTTTTAAGTGTGCACTTCAGTGGCATTAAGTACATTGACATTTTTGTACTTAATGACAGCGCTGCCATCCATCTCCAGAACTTTGACATCATCCCATGCTGACACTCTCTACCTTTTAAACAACTTCCCTTTCCCTCATCCTTCCAGCCCTTGTAACGACTGCTCTAGTTTCTGCCTCTAAGAATGTGACTAGTGCAGGTGCTTCACAGAAGTGGAATCATACAATATTTACCCCTTTGGGTCTGGCTTATTTCACTTAGCATAATGTCTTAAAATTTCATCCATGTTGTAACATATGTCAGAATTTCATTCCTTTTGTAAGACTATTTTTTGGGGAATTTTTTTTAATTTTATTATGTTACGTTAGTCACCATACAATACACCATTAGTTTTTGATGTGGTGATCCACGATCCATTGTTTTTGTATAACACCCAGTGCTCCATGCAGTACGTGCCCTCCTTAATACCCATTGCCGGGCTAACCCACTCCCCCACCCCCCTCCCCTCTAAAACCCTGTTTGTTTCTCAGACTATTTTTTAAAGCAGTTGTAGGTTCACAGCAAAACTGAGAGGGAGGTATGGAAATTTCCCATATATTCCTACCTCCTCACATGCATAGCCTCCCTTATTGCCAACCTCCCCTGTCAGAGTGGTGCATTTGTTACAACTGATGAACCTACATTCAACATACCATAATCACCTGAAGTCCATGCTTTACATTAGGGTTAAGTCTTGGTATTATACATCTGATGTGTCTGATAAATATTTGGATGACACGTATCTATTATTTTAGTATTATATAGAGTATTTTTATTGCCCTAAAAGTCCTCTATGCTGCACCTATTCATTACTCCCTCTCTCATTCCCCAGCAACCACTGATCTTTTTGCTATATCATTAGTTTTGCCTCTTCTAGAATGTCATATAGTTGGCATCATGCATTACATAGCCTTTTGAGATTTGCTTTTTTCACTTAGTAATATGCATGTAAGTTTGCTCCATGGCCTGACATGGCTTGGTAGTTCATTTTATCTTAATGCTAAATAATACTCTATTGACTAGATGTATAACATTTTATTTACCCAGTCATCTACTGAAGAACATCTTGGTCACTTCCAAGTTTGGGCGATTATAAAATCAAGCATGTATAAACATCTGTGTGCAGGTTTTTATGTGGATATACATTTTCAACTCTTTGGCAAGATTTTATGGTTAGAATATGTAGTTTTGTAGCTGTACCATTTCGCATTCTCACCAGAAATCAATGAAAGTTCCTTTTGCTTCACATCCTCACTAACATTTGGTATCATCAGTGTTTAGATTTGTTTTAGATTAGATTCTATTAAGTGTCTAGTGGTATCTCACTGTTGCTTTAATTTGCATTTCCCATGTGTTGTGGATCATCATTTCATATGCTTGTTTGACATCTATAACTATTTCTTGGTAAGGTGTCTGTTAAGATATTTTGGCCCATTTTTTAATCACTTTGTTTCTTATTGTTGAGTTTTAAGAATTCTTTGTATATTTTGGATAACTGTGATTTATCAGTTGTCTCTTATGCAGATATTTTCTTCTTGTCTGTGGCTTGTCTTCTAACTCTCTTGACCATGCACTTTTAATACAATTTTATTTAAACATTCCAATTATATCTCAAGGGTACTATAAGAAATTGAGGGAAGAATGCACTCCTGGTTAAGACTAGAGCAGCTCCTCCTGACCCAGTATGGAGATATCAGTGATAACAAGTAAGAGATCACAAATCGAAGCTATAAAGTCCAAGCATCCCATTTCCCTAATACGAACTCTGAAGACTTTTCTTAGGTATTTCAACACTTTTACATGACTGCAAAAAGTTTATTGGGGTTCTGTTGTCTGGTAAGATGGGATAAACATTCTGCCACTGAATGCATAACAAAACATGGACAGAATGCATGTGCAGCCATTTGAGAACTCTGAAAAGTAAACAGTAACAGGCAGATTGGGATGGGGGGATGTGCATAATTCTAAGTGCCACTAAATCACCAGTGATCTTACCATAGTCTGGCTCTGATATCTCCAGACCTGGTCTCAATGTCACCTGAAACCCAGAAGTGGGCATTCTCACAGACAGAAAGAGTTCCAGGAGAAGCTGTCCACATGTGACTTGCAAGATGGGAAAGAGATCTTCTAACGGTCAAAGATAGTGGGATAAAAATCCCCGTGTTATTGTGGATTTCTTTTCTCCTTTCTCTCTTCTCCCAGTCCTCAAGCAATGCAGTGCAACTGGTGGTGGCAGTGGAAGCAACAGCAACCATGATGGCTAAGGGAGGCACAGTGAGGAAGTAGAAGCTTCCTTACAAATCAGAGGAGATTAGGCCCCAAGAGAGTGGGGTAAGCACCTGCTGCTTTTTTTCTTGCTGCATCTCAGCTCAGGAAATGATTACAATTGCAGGAAGTACATGACAGAACTGGGAAAATAAGGCCCCAGTTTTCTGGCTGAACTGAAAAGAAGAGCCCCAGAGAGCCCAAAAAGTTCTAGGGAGGTCACATAAAGAAAAGAGTTGGGACAGTGACCAGAAAAAGTAGTTTATGTAGTCCTGGGAACACTCCCAAGATGCATGTGTACAGCTTTGACACATAATAACATACCGTCAACTTTGAGAACTGAACTGCAGGGTAGATCAGCACCCAAGACTCAGAATGTCTACAGGGTGGAACACACATAGGACAGATCCAAATAATATTACAAAGGCACTGACAAAGAAAGTGACATTAAGACTACAGTTCCTATAAAGCAGAACTTGCAACCTGAAACCAACCAGACCACTTGGCTGCTGAAAATGTCAACATTCTTCAGAAGATATAAGCAAGAGTATAAAGAAAGCAACTGATTTCTGTGCATTGACTTTGTATCCTGCCACATTACTGAATTGCTGTATGAGTTCCAGTAATTTGGGGGTGGAGTCTTTTGGGTTTTCCACATAAAGTATCATGTCATCTGCAAAAAGAGAGAGTTTGACTTCTTCTTTGTCAATTTGAATACCTTTTATTTCTTTTTGTTGTCTGATTGCTGTTGCTAGGACTTCCAGTACTATGTTGAACAATAGTGGTGAGAGTGGGCATCCTTGATATTGTTCTTGTTCTTTTATTTATTTATTTATTTATTTTTTATTTTTTAATTTTATTATATTATGTTAGTCACCATACAATACACCATTAGTTTTTGATGTGGTGACCCACGATCCATTGTTTGCGTATAACACCCAGTGCTCCATGCAGTACATGCCCTCCTTAATACCCATCACCAGGCTAACCCATCTCCCCGCCCCCCTCCCCTCTAAAACACTGTTTGTTTCTCCGAGTCCATAGTCTCTCATGGTTCATCTCTCCCTCCGATTTCCCCCCCTTCATTCTTCCCTTCCTTCTCCTAATGTCCTCCATGCTATTCCTTATGTTCCACAAATAAGTGAAACCATATGATAATTGACTTTCTCTGTTTGACTTATTTCACTTAGTGTAATTGACGTGTTCTTGTTCTTAAGGAAAAGGCTCTCAGCTTTTCCCCATTGAGGATGATATTCACTGTGGGTTTTTCATAGATGGATTTTATACACTTGAGGAATGTTCCTGCTATTCCTATACTCTGTAGAGTTTTAATCAGGAAAGGATGTTGTATTTTGTCAAATGCTTTTTCTGCATCAATTGAGAGGACCATATGGTTCTTCTCCCTCCTCTTATTAATGTGTTCTATCACATTGATTGATTTGCAAATGTTGAACCACGCTTGCATCCCGGGGATAAATCCCACTTGGTTGTGGTGGATGACACTTTTAATGTATTGTTGGATCCTGTTAGCTAGGATTTTGTTGAGAATTTTGGACGCCAAGGAAATGTTGAAAAAGAAAAACAAAGCTGGGGGCATCACGTTGCCCGATTTCAAGCTATATTACAAGGCTGTAATCACCAAGACAGCATGGTACTGGCACAAAAACAGACATATAGACCAATGGAACAGAATAGAGAACCCAGATACAGACCCTCAACTCTATGGTCAAATAATCTTCAACAAAGCAGGAAAAAACATGCAATGGAAAAAAGACAGTCTCTTCAATAAATGGTGCTGGGAAAATTGGACAGCCACATGCAGAAGAATGAAACTTGACCATTCTCTAACACCATACACAAAGATAGACTCAAAGTGGATGAAAGACCTCAATATGAGACAAGAGTCCATCAAAATCTTAGAGGAGAACATAGGCAGTAACCTCTTTGACATAGGCCACAGCAACTTCTTTCAAGGTACATTTCCAAAAGCTAGTGAAACAAAAGCAAAAATGAACTTTTGGGACTTCAAGATAAAAAGCTTTGCACAGCAAAGGAGATAGTCAACAAAACCAAAAGACAACCGACAGAATGGGAGAAGATATTTGCAAATGACACTACAGATAAAGGGCTGGTATCCAAGATCTATAAAGAACTTCTCAAACTCAACATCCAAAAAACAAATAATCAAGTCAAAAAAATGGGCAGAAGGTATGAAAAGACTTCTCTGAAAAAGACATACAAATGGCTAACAGACACATGAAAAAATGTTCATCATCATTAGCCATCAGGGCAATTCAAATCAAAACCACATTGAGATACCACCTTACACCAGTTAGAATGGCAAAAATGGACAGTGAAAGAAACAACAAATGTTGGAGAGGTTGTGGAGAAAGGGGAACCCTCTTACCTGTTGGTGGGAATGCAAGTTGGTACAGCCACTTTGGAAAAGAGTGTGGAGGTTCTTCAAAAAATTAAAAATAGAGCTACCCTATGACCCAGCAATTGCACTCCTGGGTATTTACCCCAAAGACACAGATGTAGTGAAAAGAAGGGCCATATGCACCCCCAATGTTCATAGCAGCAATGTCTACAATAGCCAAACTATGGAAAGAGCCGAGATGCCTTTCAACAGATGAATGGATAAAGAAGATGTGGTCCATATATACAATAGAATATTACTCAGCCATCAGAAAGGATGAATACCCAACTTTTACATCAACGTGGATGGGACTGGAGGAGATTATGCTAAGTGAAATAAGTCAAGCAAGAAAGTCAATTATCATATGGTTTCACTTATTTGTGGAACATAAGGAATAGCGTGGAGGACATTAGGAGAAGGAAGGGAAAAATGAAGGGGGAGGAATCGGAGGGAGAGATGAGCCATGAGAGACTGTGGACTCTGAGAAACAAACTGAGGGTTCTAGAGGAGAGGCGGGTGGGGGGATGGGTTAGCCTGATGATGGGTATTAAGGAGGGCATGTACTGCATGGAGCACTGGGTGTTATATGAAAACAATGGAACGTGGATCACCCCATCAAAAACTAATGATGTATTGTATGGTGACTAACATAACATAATAAAATTTAAAAAAAAAGAAGATGTAAGCAAGACCTAGAGAATCCTAGCATAATATTCAAAATGTCTAAGATACAATCCAAATTTGCATGGCATATGAAGGACCAAGAAAATGTCAGTTTGTGAGAAAAGGCAACAAACAGATGCCAAATTCAGATGACACAGAAGTTGGAATTATCTAACAAAGACTTGAAAGCAAATATTATGAAAGTCTTCTAAGAAGTAAGGTCAGACAGACACTATTAAAATGAATGAAAAGAGATAAGTCTCACTAAAGAAACTAAAGAACCACAGAATTTTAAAGCAAAAAACACTGAATGGACTCAATAGCAGAATGGAAAAGACAAAACAAAGAGTGAACTTGAGAATAAATTAATAAAAATTACCCAATATGAATGATAAAGAGGAAAAAGTTTTTAAAATTAATGGTCAGAGTCTCATGGACTTTTGTACAATGCCAGAAACTTTAAAATTTCTGTCATTGAAGATACAAAGGGAGAAGGAAAAGAGCATTATTCTGATTAATATTTGAAGAATTAATATCAAAAATTACCCATATTTGGAGAAAGACATAAACTTATTGATTCAAGAAGTGCAGTTCACACACGTTTTATAATTAAACTTTTCAAAACTAAAGGCAAAGAAAAAGTCTTGAAAGAAACAAGAGAAAAATACTCAAATACTTAGAGTGCAACAGTGATTTGAATGCCCATATTGCTGATAAGAAAAAAAATGGATACTGGAAGGAAGTAGAACAACAGTTTTAAAATGCTGGGAGAAAAAAAAAAGAACTTTATCTCATGCAAAAATATCCTCCATAAATGAAAGTGAAATAAAGACATTAACAGATAAAGGAAAACTAAAATAATTCATTGCCAGCAAACCAAGATTAAAGGAATTTCCAAAGGAAATTCATCAGAGAAAAGGAAACGACACAAGAGGGACACACATGGTAAAGAATAAAAGAATCAGGGCGCCTGGGTGGCTCAGTCGTTAAGCTTCTGTCTTCAGCTCAGGTCATGATCCCAGGATCCTGGGATCCAGCCCACATTGGGCTCCCTGCTCAGCAGGAAGCCTGCTTCTCCCTCTCCCACTCCCCCTGCTGTGATCCCTCTCTCGCTGTCTATCTCTCTCTGTCAAATAAATAAATAAAATCTTTAAAAAAATAAAAGAATCACAACAGAATGTAAATAACTGAGTAAATATGACATACTGCTCTTCTCTTGAGTTCTTTAAAATATGTTTGACACCAGAAAGCAAAAATTATAACACTTTCAAATATGGTTTTCAATGTATGTAAATGCATTACATAACACTATTAATATCATAAAGTGGGAAGGAGTTAAAAGGACCTAAATGGTGGTAAGTTTCTACATTCTCCTTGAAGTAATAAACTACTGATTATAAGTTGACTGAGAAAAGTTAAGTATATATATATTATAGTCACTAGAACAACCACCGAAATCCTGTACAAAGAAATAGAGTGGAAAATAGAGGAAAGTAAAACAGAATACTAAAAATATTGGTTAAATAACCCAAAAGAAGGCAAGAAAGGAGATGCACAAGAACAAATAAGAGAAGGAAGAAACATAAATCAAATAAGTGGTAGACCCAAGTCCCAACATATCAAGAATTACATCCAACAAAAATGGCCTTAAAAAGTTAACTAAAAGACAGAGATTATTAGAATGTATTTAAAAAGAAAAGGTGACCCAACTTTATGTGTGTACAAAAACCCTCTGCAAATATAATTATATAGGTAGGTTAAAAGTAAAAGGTTAGGAAAAGATATACCATACAAATATCAATGTAAAGAAAGTTGTAATGGCTATGTTGATATCAAACAAAATAGACTTCAGAGAAAATAAATTCATTAGGAACAAAAATAACATTACATAATGATTAAGTAAATTTAATAAGAACACATAACAATCCTAAATATTTATGCACCAAAATTGAGCTTCAAAATTCATGAAATAAAAAGTGACAGAACTAAAGGGAGAATTAGACAAATTCACAGTTGTAGTTGGCAATTTTAGCACTCCCATCTCAGTAAGTGATAAAAAATTATCAAGGATAGAGAAAAACTGAAAAACATTATCAATCAACTAGACCTTTTTGATAGTTACAAAACCCACAGCCAACAACAGTAGAATACACATTTTTTTTCAAATGCACCTGAAATATTGACAAAAATAAACAACATCCTGGGTGATAAAACAAATCTTAACAAATATAAAATGATTGAAACCGTAAAGAGTATGTTCTCTAACCATAATAGAATTAGGTTAGAAGTAGATAACAGAAAGCTAACAGAAATATTTTTAAACATTTGGATATTAAGCAAGATATTTCTAAATAATCCTGGGTCAAAGAGGAAATCTAAAAATATCTATATATTTGAACATATCAAAATTTGTGAGAGGCAGCTAAATCAGTGCTTAGCTGTACATTTATACCATTCAGTGCTTACATTGAAAAGGAAGAAAGTCTTCAACTTAATAATAAACTTCTGCTTTAAGAAAAAGAGCAAAATATATCAAGCAGAAAGAATAAAATAAAGAAGAAAAATCAATGCAATTGAAAACATAAAGCAATAGAGAAAAAAATCAATGAAACAACAGCAGTTTCTTTGAAAAAAATCAAAGTTGATATACCTCTAGCAAGACTAACAAAGCACAAAGACAAAAATTACCAATAAAGAAGTAAAAGAAGTTATATCACTATAGACTGGAAGACATTAAGAGGACAGTGAAAGAATACTATAAAAATCTAGGCACATATCTTTGAGAACTTAAAAGAAATACAAATCCTTTAAAACTACTAACTCCCAAAACTTTCCAAGTAGAAAGAGATAAGCAGACTCACCCTATAAACACTGAAGAAATTAAACTTGCATTTTAAAACCTTCCAAAAAGGAAATCTCTGGGCTCAGTTTCCCTGGAGAATTTTACCATACATTTAAGGAAAAAGTAAAACCAATGCTGCACAACCTCTAAAAGAAAATAGAAAGCGATAGAACACTCCTCAACCCAATTTAAGAGGTCAGCACCTCCTTGGTATAATTAGATGAAGACCAACAGGAAAAGATAATTACAGACTAACAGTCCTCATTAACAAATACAAAGATCCTCGACAAAATATAAGCAATTCCAATCCAGCAATATTTAAAAAGAATAAACACCACAACCTAGTGTCCTGGGAGAGCAAGACAGTTTCAATATTCAAAAAGCAACTGATGTAATCCACCGTGTTACAGTCTAAGAAGAAAAGCAACATGATTATTAATTGATGAAGAAAAAGCATTTGACAAAATTCCAGATTCATTCATGATATAAACTTTCAGTGAACGAGGAATAAATGAGAACTTTTCAACTTGATGAAGGGCATCTATAAAAAAAACCTACAGCTAATTTCGTACTTAGTGGTGAAAGAGTGTTTTCCCACTAAGACTGAGAAGAAAGGCATTTCTACTTTCACCAGTCACAATCAATATTAAACTGGAAGTCCTAATTCGTTCAATAAGGCAAGAAAAAAACTTAAAGCCATACAAATCAAAAAAAGAAGAGATATACTGCCTTTATATTCAGACAATATGACTGTATAGGTAGAAAACCCCAAGGAATTTTTTTTAACCTCCTAAAAGTAATGAGTTTAGCAATGGCGTAAGGTAGAAGGCAAACCCAAAGATCAATCATATTTCTATATTTAGTAACAACTAAATAATTAAAAAATAATGTCATGGAATGCAGCTCCAATAAATGGAATACTTAAATGTAAATCTAATGAAACTGTAGTGTATCTATCTATATGCTAAAAACTAGAAAACACTAACAACAGAAAACAAAGACCTAAACTAACGGAGAGACATTTGGTGGTCATGTGGTCATTGATTACAAGAACTGACATAGGGGCACCTGACTGGCTCAGATGGAGGAGCATGTGACTCTTGATCTCAGGGTCATGAGTTTGAGCCCCATGTTGGGTGTAGAGATTACTTAAATAAATAAAATTTTTTAAAAAAGAAGAAGAATCGGCATAGTAAAGATGCCAAATTTCCTGAAACTGATCTATAGGTTTAACAGGATTCCAATCCAAAATCTCAGTAGGATTTTTGATAGATACAGACAAGTATCTTATTCAAAATGTGTATGTGGAAAGGCAAAAGAGATGGAATAACCAAAGCAAATTTGAAAAAGAAGAGTAAAGTTGGGGAAATCATGGGACTCATACTCTCCATTTTTAAGACTTACTATAAAGAGGCAGTAATCAGGAATGTGTTATTAGTGAAAGGATAGATCTATAGATCAATGAGACAGGGTGGAGAGTACACAGACCAACATAAG
Source organism: Zalophus californianus (assembly GCF_009762305.2). Classification (NCBI taxonomy): domain Eukaryota; kingdom Metazoa; phylum Chordata; class Mammalia; order Carnivora; family Otariidae; genus Zalophus; species Zalophus californianus. The sequence continues at coordinate 124,893,644 of NC_045596.1, forward strand.
TATGCTCAATTATAAATGTAATTCAATGAGGAAAAAACCATCTTTTTAATAAAAGGTGTTAGAAGAATTGTATATCAAATGAAAAATAAATAAGTAAAAGAACCTCAACCTAAACCTTATACTTTAAACAAAAATTAGCACATAATAGATTACAGATCTAAATGTCAAACATAAAACTATAAGGTCTTTTTAGGATAAAATATGAAAGAAAATCAAATGAGGCAAAATCATTTTAGGCAAAGTTCTTAGACATGACACCAAAAACATGATCCATCAAAGAAAATATTGAAAAATAGAATTTCACCAATATTAAAACCATTTCATTTGTATGAGAGAGACACTATTGAGAGAATGAAAAATAAACTACAGACTGGGAGAAAATATTTAGAAATTATATATCTGGAACATGATTTGGGTTCAGAATGTGTAAAGAATTCTCAAAGCTCAACAATAAGAAAACAATCCAATTTAAAAATAGGGAAAAGACTGGAATCAATACTCAACCACAAAAAATAGCTGTTCTGGAAAATTATTTGCCATTTTCTTGTAGGATTAAACATACATTTACAATCTGACCCATAAATACCACTCCTGGGCATTTATCCTAGGCAACTGAAAACTTATGTTCATATAAAAACCTATACACAGATGTTTACAGCCCTTCTATTTATTATGGGCCCAAGCTGGAAACAACCAAGATGTCCTTCAACAGGTGAATGGATAAACAAAATGGTGGAACATTCACACAATGAAACATTATTCCTAATGAAGAGAAATGAACTCTCAACACAAAATACTTAGAGGTATTTCAGAGGCATTATGCTGAGTAAAAAAAATGTCAATATCAAAAGTTACATATAGCATGATTCCATTTATATGACATTCTCAAAAAGACAAACTACAGTCCTGGGAGAGGTTCTGACATACATAAGGATAGTATGATGAAATTTTTACAGATATAGAACTGTTTTATACCTTTATGGTGGTATTGAAGAGGAAAAGAAATCTTTTTGTCTACCTATCTTTGGTCCTCCAGGTAGGGCCCTATAAATTAGACTGGCCAAAGACAGATTAGCAAATATATTAACATGTACATAGTACATGTACACTTGGGAACATCCAGTGATGAGTAACCCAAAGGGATGGTTAGAATTTGGACTTAAATAGCATTTTAGGCTAAACAGTGGAAAGGGGACTTAGGGTTTCTGGGCGAAGGAAAGAAGTTATGGGAAGGTGGTCCAGGAAAAAGTATGGTAAATGTGAGTTGTTCAGTAAAGTTTGTTATGCAGATTTAAGTCAGTGCCTTCTCCATTGCTAAGAGTTCTCCTTTGATAAGTCTTCCATTGATGAGAGTTAAAAGTCCTCCTCTTCCTGCTATGGGAGAGAGAAACATTTTTACAAAGGAAAACTTCCTGCATAAATGTAAATTTCCTTTATAAAAGGAAAAGTAGTGCCCTGTTTTTAGAGTTTTTCCTGTACCTACTGGTTCTCAATGACCATTAGCTCAAAATAATCCATATGCCAAAGAGGCATATTTTGGGATGGAATATCCTGGTACCCTTCAGGAATGATGGTTCTATAAATCCATATTGTGTTAAAATTCAGATAATTGTATACTCTAAAAAAGTGTATTTTTATTATATTTTAATTTGAGCAATAAAAATGTCTCAATATGAAAAATTCATTGGGAAAAAGTAAACTTAAAATGTGAAAGGAATTTTGAGATAAAAATTCTTCATTCTAGATCATCATCCAATAAATCACCTTCAAGTAAATTCATTGTTAATTCTTCTGTTCCAAATCTATTAAATGGGTATAATAATACCTGACCCAACTTACTGGACAGTGTGGGTCTCAATTTTCTTGTCTCAGTTCCCATGAATGTTCTTAAAAAGTGTTAAGAATGCCAAAGGATTTTCATTTATATGGGTTATGTTTAATATTCATGATATTAGAAATTAAAATGAAGAACACATATCAATATTTGTTAACTCATTTTAAAATAACAATAACAAACTCATTACATATTAACACAAATAATGTTTTAATAAAAATTATTTTCTAAGTCAAAGAAAATAGAAGAACAGAACTGTTTTAAATATTTCCAAATCTCTCAATGCACAGCTTAATGGAAGACAGCTAGATTCTTACCATAGTTTCTTATCTCTGGGGCCTCTAGAATCTCAGACTATGCCTTGGGAACTCCTGCTTTACAGAATAGGAGAAAGAAATTTGTATCTAAAGATTCAAATTAATATGTTTTAAACTGGTGTGTGTTGTAGATTCATAAACAGAACCGAAAGACATTTGTTTCTATATGAATGAAAACACATGAAAATTGCCTTCGCCCAAAAAACTAGTCTACTCTGACCCCAAATTGCATATGCTTTCATTATGCCACATTGCCTCTCAAATGCCTTGCTATACATTACAAATCTTGCTTATTTCACCCCCTTCTGGACTGTATTGGAAGATATATTAAACACTTCTAGAATCATTAGATATTTTTACAGTCTAAAAAATGCTCTTGTTATTTACCTTGTTGTTTTCCCATTTTCCTCTTAATTTTTCCCCCGAAATTAATGTCTTCCCAAATATTGTCTGATTTTTTCTGAATAACAACAGCTGTTCATTCCCAGGTTGGCTATGACCCCAAAGCAGCAATGGCACCAAGCCAATGTTCTCCCCTTGACAGCATCAAGAAAATTAACATTTTCTGGATTCTGCTTACTGCTAGATCCTCTTCAGATCTGAAAACGCAGGAAATGTTAGAAGAGTGAAGTTAAATGAAAACAGTACACCTTCTGGACTTTTTGCTTTGGCATATTTAAGAATATTGGAATGTTCCAAATGTCATTAATAAAGAATATATCCGAAAAAAAGAATATATCTTAATGCTAATATATATTATAAAATTAAGGAATTTGAAATGTCCTCAAACGACTATTTTACTGTGTATCCTTTATATGGTAACATGCTGATGTGAGGATTGTATCAAATTTCTGTGAATATTTCTCATCAAAGGAGAGGGAAACTTCACAAACTTCCTAAGTAGCCCATTGTAATAGTTTTTGCTATATAACCCACCACCTCTCAAAATGTATTTATTTGGCTTACGATTCTATGGGCCAGCAATTTAGGCTAAGCTCAAATGACTGGTTCTTCTAGGCTCAGCGGGCCTTATGCATCTCCAGTCAGCTAGGTAACTCATTTCTGCAACACGAGGTCTTATTCCCAAGCCATGTTAGCCCACACACTGGATAGTCAGAATTTTGCAACAGCAACAAAGCAGATAATTGCGATTCTCTTGAAGTCTAGACCTGGAATTTGTACACTGTCACTTATGCCGCATGCTCTTGGCCAGAGCAAGTCTATCAGCCAGAGCAATCTTCAGCCCAGATTGAAGGTGTAGGGGAGTAGAATCCATCTCTTGATGGGAAAAACTGCTAAGTAACATGGTAAGGGTATGTTTGTAGAAGAAGCATAATATAGCCAGTTTTTCAAGCAATCTACCATACCCATTTTATGAGATCCAGAAAGCTACTCTGTGTTAGTTTTCAGCCCAAGAAAGAGATCATAAAGATTTAGAGGCAAAAATAAGAAAATGTATGGGAAAATATCTAAATATACAAAGAGGGACGCTTTTGGTGGTGGTGACAGAAAGAGATAGGAAAAAAAAAGCTGAGTGCTAAGGAAAATAAACAGCACTTTGATCTCCACTGGGTAGTTACATAGGGTATAACTAGGAGTAATGGAGAGTGAAATTGAGAAAAAGAAAACTTGGGCAGAATTCTATGCAAGTTCTAAGAGTAAAGATTATTATTCTATAGAATAATCTTGCAGACTAAGCAATGTACTGTGCATTGCATAAGCACTTAAAGAAAGCCTGTAAAACCACACTTTTTAATTCCACAAGGAAGAAATTTGCTTTATATATTGTGTGTGTTTCACCTTCTCCCATTCTGTACGTATCTGCTGATGTCACTAATTTTTAGAGTATGTTATCCCTTCCCCCTCCATTTCACAGTCTGGGGACAGACCCTCATCAAGTCATACCTGGTATGCAAATCAGTCGGCCACCTTGGTTCTGTCCTTTCTCCTTCCTACAGCAATACTGAGAACTGAACTCGAAAAGTATCATCTTGGAATTATACTCTCCTGAACAATTTAGTGTTTTGTTTAAAACTATCATTGTCAGGAAATGGCCCTTAATTCAGCTCCTGTCATGCACTAGGTGCTAGAAAAAACTAGTTTGTTATATAAAACATCATCAATTTCTAACTGAATAGTGTCTTTTTAACCATGTCAAAGAAGTTTCTCATCTGTTACTGAATTGAGTCTCTGAGAATTGGCTAAGCAGATGTTATTTTCGCCCTTCTATACATATGGAAACTAAGGCACCATAAAGTATATGGAAGTGACTAAGGCCATATAGCCAGTTATAGGTTCAACCCCCCAAATTAGAAAAACAAACAAACAATAACCAAAAAAGAATAAAAAATTAAAACTATAAGGTCTGGGGAAGAGATGTAAAGTCTATCTTATACTATTTGCTCTGTTTGAGCTGGTCAGAATTGGATCTTCTAAATCATCCCTCACTTAAAAAATACTTATGAAGTGGGGCACCTAGGTGACTTAGTTGGTTAAGTGTCTGACTCTTAATGTTGGCTCAGGCCCTGATCTCAGGGTCATGGGATTGAGCCCCTTGGAGCCCCAGCAAGGAGTCTGTTTGAGAGTCTCTCCCTTTCCTTCTCCCTCCCCCTCTGCCCCTCCTACTGCTCATGCTCTCTCTTTCTAATAAATAAATAAGTGAAATCTTTAAGAAAATACTTATGAACATGGACCATCCTCCCATGGAAAATGTATTCTTCCTTCTGCAGATTTCTCCTCTCCCCAAAATGGTCTTTCACACTCACCATCACCAAGGAATTTCCTAGAGAATCTTTGATTATAAAAATATTTTACATTTATAGATTACATTAAGAAAAAATACTCCTGTAGATTTTATTTGAACCTCACACGGTGGTTCATGTGAGTGGTCATATTTCTTTTACTTTTCAGATAGATGAAGGATCTGGTATGATTCTGGGGGGTTAGGGATTCCCAAGGATCCTAGCTAGTGGAAGAGCCAGTATTACCATCGAAGAAACCCGGGAATTTCCTTCTACAGGTCACTGGCTCTCATCAGTCATTATATTTTCCCCATAGTGTCTGTGAATGTTGCTATACATCATGGCACATTCCTTCTGTTTATAGACCTTTTATTGGAGCATGTTCTCTCACACCCTGTTATGGGCTGAATTGTGCTCCCACTCTTCCCATGTCAAAGTCCTAACCCTCTGTACCTCAATGTAACCATATTTAGAGATAAGCTCTTTAAAAAGGTGATTAAGTTAAAATGAGGTCCTTAGGGTGGAACCCTAATCCAATATGACTGATGTCCTTATAGGAAGAGGGAAGACATCAAGGATGTGCATGTTCCGAGGACATAGGGAAAAGGCCGCCATTGTCAAGCCAAGAAGAGAGACCTCAAGAGAAAAACCAAACCTGCCAACACCTTCATCTTGGACTTCTGTGCTCCAGAGCTGTGAAGAAATACATTTCTGCCGTTTAAGGCACCTAGTCAATGGTATTTTGTTACGGCAGCCTGAATAGACTCATACACCACCTTAAACCTTATGCTGTGGTCATGTGTCCCTCTCCTTAAATATGATTATGCTACTCTTATAAGAGGACTGTTCTCATTTCCTGGAAGAATTTCATCTCAGCATAAAAGTTTGAGAGCTTTCCAGGATCTTCAGAAATCAGAAAGAAAATATATAAACCTTTGCTACATTATTCTTTCTTCGAGATAAATCCATCAAATGATTTCTGCACTAAATCAACTGTTTGGGGTTTTCAGATAAGGAAAGGGAAAAAAATAAAAAGGAAATTTGATCAAAACAGTGTTATTTTATATGACTTTCCTGTGGCTCATGGCTCTCAGATTGCCAGAGATAAAATCTTAGGTGTCTTTTCTATATTTAAATGCTTATTGGAATCTAGGAAAGTGTTGGTGAAGAGGACTGCATCTGCTATGTGACCACAGTAACAAAGTGTATTGCTGAAATAGAATTTGTTCCTTCCTGTCTATGCGTCTTTTCTCCTTCATCCTGGAAGCACACAGCCCTGCCAGCAGGTTAGTCTCCAAATTAAGGACAGAATATGCATGGCAAAATGCTAAGCCATGCCAGATAAAGCCTTTTTGGTTCTCCTGTTTTCTACTAGTGTCTTTATTGTTTCCTGATCATGTTTGAAATGAAGCATTGACTTCTTTTTCCAGCCTTGGAAGGACTTGGTCATTCTCCTAGAAGAATGAGTTTTAGAAATACAGGGAACAGATGAGACATGTTGTAATGGTCCTTACAGTATCAGAGCTCTGGCAAGGGATTATAGGGGAAATAACTCAAACCAATGCCATTCACACCTGCCAGATTTTTGGTCAAGGAATGTGCCAAATATTTGACAGAATAATGATGAATGAACAATGAGAATGTTCAGAAAATATTAAAAACTGCTTTATTTTGAGAACTGCTCAGCACACAGAAAACAAAACTTGATAGATTAGAGCCACAGTTTAGGAAAAAGAAAATCAGAAAGCTACTCTACAAATATTAGGCAAATATTAGTAGCACAACAGATAGAAGTACAAGTACATTCTTTCTTGGGCACCTATGGGATTCTGGGCCTGTCTGGGTTGCGTTTCTGGTCTGATGTGACACTCAATTCCAGGTCTCTTGTAAGAAATCCAGGGAAACAAATATCACTTCAGAGGACTGAATCCGTATGAGTGCTCTTTGGATCTAACTCTGCAGGAACTGGCCAAAATAAATCCTGTATTTTCTTCTTGCAACACACAAATTCCTCTCATGTGACTTTAAATTTGAAATGGACTTCTAGACTGAGTAGGAATCAGGACCAGAGACAGACCTCTTCAGGACTTAGAATCAAATCCCAGATTTCCCCAAGGACCAAACCAGTCTCTTAAGACTGTTGGGTGGAGGTGGGTTGGAGGTGAAGCATATCCTTCAACCTATGCCAAAGCAGGAAAAAAAATCCTTAATCAAGAATCCCTCCTACAAATACCTTTAAATTTACTTTTCTATGCTGCATCACTACTAAACCCCAGAATGGCTAAACATTTGTCAGCTGAATTCACTTCTTTGCCCTTCATGGTTATCTGGTGGAAGGTAACAGATAAGAAGGCATAGCACACCTTCCATCTGAAATCTAAATTCTTTCCACTCTCTGCACCTCATCAATATGGAGAAGACCGTGGTGTCAGAGGGAGGATTATGATCTGAAGGGGAAGAAAATATGGAGCTTGCCCTCTCTGCCTTAAAGCTTCAAAGTGCATATAAATAATTCAAAACGTAGATTATTAACTTGTTCATAAAGTTAACTTTTGCTAGAAATCCAGTATGCTAGTATAAATGAAAGAACTTTTTCTCAAAGAGAATCGGGAAACATGGAAAACATAGAGTTCTATTTTCAGATTGATTTTCAGCAAAGAACTTTTAAATCTTTGTAGTTATTTTTTATCATAAAAGTAATGCATGCTCCCTATATAAAACAACATTTGAGACAATACAGAAGAATATGCAGAATATGTCCTACCCTCCTTTCCCTCTGCTCTCTTCCTCTGAATTTAATTCTCTAGAGATAAAAACTTTTAACAATCTGCTGTATAGCTTTTTGCAAATGTATGTGAGTTTACAAATATATACCCCATATCCAATTGAATTACAGTAGTTAGATTATACAACAGAGAACATTCTATTACCCTTTCACTTAGTAATTTACCATGGACCTTTTTTTTTTTTTTAATTTTTATTGTTATGTTAATCACCATATATTTTTCTTTTTATTTATTTATTTATTTGACAGAGAGAGAGGGAACACAAGCAGGCGGAGTGGGAGAGGGAGAAGCAGGCTTCCCGCTGAGCAGGGAGCCCAATGTGGGGCTTGATCCCAGGACACTGGAATCATGACCTGAGCCGAAGGCAGATGCTTAACGACTGAGCCACCCAGGAGCCCCATACCATGGACATTTTCTAAAACAGAATATGTAGATCTACTTCATTATTTTAACCACTGCATAATATTCTAGTACATGCATTGTAGCAAAACTTATCTGACCAATCCCTAAAGATGAAAATTTAGTTTTTTCCAAATTTTTGCAGTTAAAAGAACATAAATACTGTGCCTATGCATGCAAGCATGCTTTATACGCTGTTTTCTTCTACAGCGCTTATTCCTAAAATTGGAATCCATAGTTAAAAGGGTACTAGCAATTAATATATTGACATATGTTGACAAATTGCTCCCAAAAAGTTTGCACTGAACTCATTTACAATCCAAAGAATACTGTATAAGAGTACCCACTGCCTTCATTCTCACCCACACTGGATAGTACCAGTCATTTTGTCTTTTGCCAGTCAAATAGGTAAAAGGTTACATCTCCTGGTTACTTTAATTTGTGCTTGTTCCGTGAAATTGAACATATTTTATTTGATATTGTGCCTTTATATCTCCTGTTCTGTGAGTTGCCTGTGCATACCCTTTGGCCATTTAGAAAAAGTGTTTTTTTCTTTATCCCATTGATAAATAAGAGCGAGCACCTTTTATTTGAAGGATGTTAGCTTATTTTATGTGCTATATGCTATGAATATATTTTGTTAGTATTTTGGGAGTTTTTCTGTTCATGTAGAAATTTTAAATTAGGATGTATTAAATATGAACCCGTTCCTTTCATTGCAACTTCTAGAATTTGTGTCAGGTTTAGGAAATTCTTCCATGATTATCATAATGTTCTGTTGTATCTCATCCCAATATTTCTATGATTGCATTTTTAAAAAGACATTTAAAACTTTAACTCATCTGGAATTCATTTGGGTGTTAATCTTTGAGGTAGGGATCCAATTCTTTTTTTTTTTAAATAACTATGTCACTGTTCAAAACATCAGTGATTGAGAATAATCATTTACCAGGGATTTGCAATGCCATCTTTCTTACATAGTGAATTCCAATAAAGGTCTTAACCTATTTATTCATTAGTCTGCATCATTGAATTATCTATTCTTTTACTGGTACTACATTACTTTAATTATTGTAGCTTCATGAAAACTTTAAAATCTGATATGAATATTTCCTCCCGACTATTTCCAGAATGTCTCATCTAAGTTCAGATATTTATACATCTAGATGAAATTTATGAAGTTTAAAGAAAGCTATGTTATGATTCACACTGGGATTTCATTTACTTTATTGATTAATTTAAGAAGAAATTTATATCTTTAAATTTTCCTATGCAAGAGTAAAGACGGTCTCCTCTTTTAAGAGACATTATTTCTCACACTTGTAGTTTATCATTTTTTTAAAAAGAGGTACTGTGTGTTTTCTCTATATTTCTAGGGGTTTTTGTTGTTATTATTTCTTTAACTGGAATATATTTATTCAATCATCTTTGCTACCTGATTATTGAAATTTGTAATTTTTAACTAGTTCTCAACTAAACTTTTATTTTTTTTATTTTTTTTAAAGATTTTATTTATTTATTTGAGAGAAAGAGTGAGAGAGAGAGCACAAGAGGGAAGAGGGTCAGAGGGAGAAGCAGACTCCCTGCCGAGCAGGGAGCCAGATGCGGGACTCGATCCCGGGACTCCAGGATCATGACCTGAGCTGAAGGCAGTCGCTTAACCAACTGAGCCACCCAGGCGCCCTCAACTAAACTTTTAAAATGCAGTTGATATTGGGCTTTTTCCCCTCCAGGCATACAGTGATAATATAATTTGCAAAAAAATCTACCTTCCTTGCATGTAAACTCCAAGAGTGCAGCCCATCCATATTTCCATAGCAGTATATCCTAAAAGCCATATTATATGGCTGACATCTATTGACTTTCAATCAATATTTGTGGAATAGAATGGATGAAATAATGTGTTCCCCTTCATAGCAATGTTTTACATGTTTCTTCATTAATCTTAAACACTACCAATTAGTGTGGGTATCACTGTTATATTTCTGACTTTAATTGTAATACTTCAGCTGCTTTGTTCTTTATCATGACACTTTTAGTTAGCATACATATTTTTTTGTGCAAAGGAAGTTTCTATTTATTCCTACTTCTCTAAGAGTTTTTCTTCTTGAATCAGGAATGGGTAATGAAATTTTTCAAATGTCATATCAGCATATGTTGAAACCATCATTTGTTTTTTTTTCTCCTTTGATTTATTAATGTGCTGAATATTAGTAATGCATTTTTAAATACTGAATCAGTTTGGATTTCTGGACTTAATCCCAATTGGCCATGGTGAATTATTCTTTTAATGTACTGCTGGATTCTATTTGCTAATATTTTATTTAGGAATTGCATCAATATTTCTAAGTAAGATTGGTCTTTAGTTTTCTTTTTTATACTTTTTTTAGATCAGCACTATGGGCTTATAATAGAAATCGGAAAAGAGTCAGTTTGCTTTCTTTGTGTTATAAAACATTTTAAATCGTAGCCAATGAATCCTGACTTGGAGGTCTCCTTCCCCCAATTCTGCTAGTCCGAAGAAACATTGACCTTGATCCTTCTAGGGGAAATCCTCCCTTTCCAGGTTTGAGGTATTGTTCTAGTATCTGGCCCTTCCAGGTTTGACAGTTTTTTGTAGCTTCTTCCCTCCTTGACCAGAAAGCTTTTTGAATTACTATATGTGTGCCTTAGATATATATATGTACTTGGGTACTTGAGAACGTTGTCCTTCCTTGTTTAGACAAAATCTGAATTTCATCATGTGATTCTCCTTACTGTGTACCACATGTATATTTTTATCACTCTTGTTGGTATAAACATGTGCTGCATCTTATTAAGGATATTGATTAAACACTATGCTTTTGCTATAATTAAACATTTAAAGAGATACCCATTGGATAAGATTATGATTCAACTTCAATACTTTTATTTGAATAATTTTGAAGCACTATTGATTATCATTTGAGAGCGAGGCACAAGATAAAATCAGAGTTGGGTGATCAAAAGTGTTGCTATTAGGTTGCTCAAAATTTGACATTGTCGCAATATCTAGAGACACTGTTAAATAGACCAGACTGTTTAAATCTGTGGTTTGGGAAAAACTCTGCCCTATATAGCATGCCAGCAGGTAGGGTAATGCTGGCTTCTGGTATTTCATTATGCCAGAATACTGATGTGTTACTAAGTACCAAAATAACTGGTTTTGTTGCTGTAATACTATTTTGATTTTTTTTTACAAATTTGAAGTCTAGATCATTTCTACCTTAAAATTCTTCTAGAGAATTATATGTTACATTAAGTTTTCAATTGAAAACAAAAGTATATTCCTTCAAAAACATTCTTCATTGTTTAAAACAATTCCAGGGCATCTTACTGTTTTTATTCCAAGTACTTGCCTTATCAATGAGGTTGAGCATATTATACTTATTGTATCCTTCTGTTTCTTTGTGAGGCCATTTTGGAATTCTATATTTGGAAGACCCCAAAGGGCTTTAAGGAGGATAGGAGAAGCCCATGGAAGGAGGATTGGAGAGAACAGTGTGGAGAAGGGATGATAGGAAGGCTCCCGGCCCCCAGTTAAGCCGCTCCCCTGATGCTTGATCATCTCTTTCCCCTAGACCTAGATTCTTTCTGCTACTCTCATTTTTTCCCTTAACACCAGATCTAATCTCTAAATCTTCCCCTTCCAATAATAGTTTATTTAAACCAGGGATTTCTTTTTTAGTCATTCAACTGAGTTACACTCAGGCATGAAAGACAGAAGAGATTCAGCCCTGGACCCTGTTTTTCTTAGTGTAAATTGCTTCTGAGAAAGAAGTATAGAAGATTATCACAATGTAATCTCACTTTTTAAAGTATGAAAAAAGTAGTATATTTTGTTCTCATATTAAAATCACTAAACACTTTGATGGACAAGGCTAAGTATTCAGCCTTTTAAAAATTTCTCTTTGTGTTCTCTGAACAGTATATATGAATGGGTAAAATCTTACAGTGATTACACTGAACCTTAGAGCACTTTAGAGCCTCTAAAATATTATAGGTGAATGTAAGCACAAAAAAGCAAGGGCTACAACATTAATATCAGATAAATGAGTACTTAGCAAAAGAAACATATCTCTCCTGCAACTTCATGCATGGATGGTGTGATCTATGTAGAAGATGTAATTACTGTGCAACTTTGATAAATTCTCAAATGTAAATAAACAAAATAAACCAGAAGAACTGGACATTTAAGGTATAAGTAAAAGTGTTATCAGAACCAAGACCATGGTAGGAAAAGAGAGCAGGAAGAAGGAGAGATTGCAATAATTTGAATGAGAGATAGTGGCATCAGTAGACTGGAAATTTCACTATTCTGGTGACCAGTCCCAGCAGTATATGGAACCTCACAGGATTCTAGCTGAATTTTATTTGGAGAAGAATGTAACTGTTTGCTAATGTATGTAATGAATGAAGATAAGTAGACTTGAGTATGAAAAGGAAGAGCTAGAAGAGGAGTAACATACAAATGTTAGTGAGAGTAGAGGGGTAAAGGTTTGGAAGTGGCAAAGAGGAACAATAGGAAATGAAACCCCACCTCTTGTGACCAAAGGATATGGGAAATGAGAGAATAAAGTGCTACCTCTTGAGATGCCACCGGCAGAAACTAGGTCCTCAGGGCCAAGGCAGGATTTGGTGAGGCATAAGGAGAAGGAAGCACACAGAGAAATGATTGAGATATGAAAAAGAGCTGGTAATTCCGGAAGGATGGGTCCAGGGAACACAGACGAGGCCTGTGGGACTTGGAGAGACTTGGGACTAGATACATAAAGCCTTACGGGAAGCAGAGGGTAACGGCTAATGTCATAGGAGTCAACTGACAAAATGACACATAAAGAGCATCTGTCAATTTAGTCTCATTTTGAGAAGGGTGGAAACTCCCTGATGCTCAGAGGCCCTGGCATTTAAAATACTCCAGTGTCTGCAATATGCAAAATCAGTATTCAATATTAGTGACTTAAAACCATAATCATATAGAAAGCTAAAAGCCATTTCAATTAATGCCCTTTTACCTATGATTGACTCATTTGGTTTATAATAGGTATTGTGATATTATAGAAAGATATGTGGTCTCTGTCCCCAGTTCCTTTGTTACCAGCTCCTAAAACTCTTGGAATTTCCTGAGTGATAAGAGTAATAGAATTGTCTTATGCTCTAATGAGTCTGCCCTTGCCTGGCCTCTAGACAGCTTCAGGATGGGTGCTAGCTACCAGAAAGACCAATCCTTGATTAAAAGCTTGGAACTTGCAACCCTATTCCCCAGCCTCTGCAAACAGGAGAGGGGCTGGAGATTGAGTTAATCGTCAATGGCCAATGTTTTAATCAACCATGCTTACCTAATGAAATCTCCATAAAAATCCCTATGTGACAGGGTTTGGAGGGCTTTTGGGTTGATGAATGCATCCATGTGCGGGGCTGGTGGTATACCCACAAGGTCCTGTGCTCTAGAGCCTTCTAGACATCACCTTTTGTACCTCTTCCTCTGGTTTATTCGTATTCTTTATAATAAACTGGTAAATGTAAGCAAAGTGTCTTCCTGAGTTCTGTGAGCTGTTTCGGCAAGTTATTAAACCTGAGCCAGTCCAGTCAGAAGTACAAGTGGCTCAAGACTTGTGACTGACATCTGAAGTGGGGGCAGTCTTGAAGGACTGAGCCCTTAGGCTATGGGGTCTAATTCCAGGTAATTAGTGTCAGAATTGAACTGACTTGGACACCTAGTTGGTGTCAGAGACTTAAAGAAATGGTATTGAGGGGAAAAAAGCATATATTTGATGTTGGGAGGGAAAAAACATCTCTCAGGTACTCTTTTACTATTAACCTAAAGAACACAGAATGAGGTAAAATTGAATAGAATTCCAACGATACTGAAATGAACTCTCTAGTAACCCCTATGCTGAAATTCAGTCATAGACTATAATTCCAAAGTCAAATAGCAATAGTTGTGAGCACAACTGAAATCTAACTTTATGTGTGCCTAGTATTTTCTAAGAAACTACAATCTTCCTTCCTCTGTACCTCCATATAGTTTTGGCCCTATTCCCAAAATTAGACTATAATTACTTAATCTAGGTTGTAAACTTCAGGATCATTCTGAGGTCAAGCTTGTTAGGATGCTCCTATTGAAATGAATTAACATTCCTAGACTGTGCTGTAATACTCCAAAATATTATGTGAGGAAAGAAGTTCAAGGTATGTGTCTACCATATAAGCCCCACATGAAATAAATGTGTCATTGATTTTAATTGTAATTATGGTATGAATTTCAACTGATCAACAAGGATAGCTGTTTGAGACCCTGAACATCTTTCTTATATGAAATTTAAAGGAATGAATCATCTCTTTAAAGTCAAAAAGTATGACAATACAGAAATTGAGGTACTTTTTACCTCAGAATTTCTCTTTGAGGATTATACTATAGTTTTTCATTGACAGATACATATGCTATAGAAGTAAATAAACATCACCTCCTTGTTCTGTCTGAATTCAAATAAATATTCTGAACCAAGCATGATTCTCAGATACTTGAAAGGTTCTGAAAACATTCATCCTATAGATGAATGTTTTCATTCACTCATTCAGAAGAAGAAAACATTCTTCTATCTCCCTTGAAAGTAAATAACATGATAGTTTTAGTCTATATTGTTGATGTGAGATATTTTCCTCAATAACTTTCCTACGGAATAAATTTGGAAATAGAGGAAAATTTTAAACTCGGTATCTTCAAGTTGATGACAAATTTATTAAATACAGCACATAAATGCCAATGTGAATCTCTTATGTTTAATAGATGACTTTAGAGGACATCAAAAAAATTAAATCTGTTATAATCCTATATAATCAATGTGCTAACCAAAATTTTCCTTATGGCAAGCTAATTATATACTTGAAGACAGAAATGTTTAGCATGCATATCTTTAAATTATCAAAAATGTTTCTATTCATGTTATTAACCAATAACATATACTGAATTATCTGAGCATTGTTAAGAATTAGTGGATGTATCTTAGAAGAAAAAAAAATATGCTCATTAGCAATGGTTTTATATTGAAGAAAGAGAGCTGAGGTGCTGATATAACTTTCTTAGTAAATTATAAGATACCTCTCCAATCTCTGTCACCCAACTATTTCTCCTCCCCTATTATATACTGAATTTCAATCTGTAACATATGCAGTTTAAATGCGATGCCAGAGATATGTGAATATGTGAATAAGTGAGCAGGTGTTGCTGTTAAAATTAGAAAAAGAAAATGGGAAAAAAAGGGAAGAGTTTATCACATCTCAATTTACATTAGCATAAAAACACAATCACATTTATGTTTTGTTTGAGGTGGAAGGGTCATATGGAAATTTGACTTATGACTACATTGATCACACCTATATGAATTAGTAGAATTTAAAGTTTAATGTATATCAGTGGACACATTTCAATTTCACAGTGAAAAAATAAAAGGTATTGGTATTTTGAAAGGCACACACTAAAAAAAAGAACAAGAGCAACAGAAAAGAAAAAGCTAACATCACAGCTCTGCTTAAAACAGTAATTATCTCTCATTAGCAATTGATATTATATTACATCAGGAAGTGAATTAGACTCTCTGAAGCTCTCTAAAAATATTAACTTACCAAATTCAAGGTAATCCACAAACTGGATATATGCACAGGTGCTTTTGGAGGGCAGTAGAACTCTGAATGTAAGAACAATGTAATCATGATAATATAAAAAGCTGCAGGTTATAGGAATTTAAAATCAAATACAAATTTAAAATCAAACTAAAACTTTCTTAAAAGTACCACAATGTGAAACCTTTTATTTATTTTTTTGCCAGCATATTGACATTTACTTTTTCATATAAAATCATTCTCTCTACATAGTATGTTACCTTAAACAGCTTTTAAGATAAGGTGATTTCATTTGAAAATACCCCATGTGGACTCCACAGAAATTCTAAACTCCCATTAGTTTGCATGAAGAAAATTAATATAATAAGTTCAACATACAAAAGGATACTGTTTTGCTTTTCTCAGAGTATCTGATACAATTGGACAAAAATATCAAGGTAATCAGGATGACCCAACTCAATGGAAGATAGGTGGTTGTGTTTTCTTTTAGTATACAGTAACTCCATTGATAACAGATCTGGCAGCTTTTCAGAAATGCATGGAAAACTCAACAAATGTAAATCAGGTTTTCATGTAGATCTCCATCAAGCTTGGACCATTTCCAGAATTCAATCTAGTGTTAATGAAAGAACTATACTGTATCTAACAGCAGGCAATCTTGCTCAGTCAAGCTTGCTGATTTTTTTGCCTTATGCAAAAAGTCAAAAATATATCTTTCCAATATGTGCCCACTTTATTAAAAGACTAGTTCAGGAGCACTGACTCCTCTCAGCCATTCCAATCACCAATATCCAAGTCTTAAAACTTTATCAATCATGTTGAAATATTTTTGTTCAGTACTATTTTAGAAACCTTCCAGAGAGCCATTTGTTTTTCTTTCTTTTGGAGAGAGAAAGACTGGGGTTACCACAGCATGGCAAAGAATAGCAAACAAACTTGCATTACCATATTCTATCAAATTTTATTAATATCTCCATGACAAGACACAGAATAATAGATACTTTTAAAAAGTGGCATTTCCCTCCAGATAACCCCAATTTAAAACAGGATATCCTGGTCTCCCAATCGCCTGACAGGAACTCTATTTGGATAAAATAGACCATATGTTTTCCAGGATGGAAAACAAAGACATGAAGGATTTGGTGGGAAGTTATTAGACATACCTCACAAGGATGAAGGAAAGCAGCAGAAGCATCTTTGAGCTGCATTCTGAAAGAGCATGTCATAACAGATTTAGGAAATGATAATCCAAGCCACAGAGAAATATTTAGCTAGTGGAAGGGAGAATACATTTTCTAACCATGAAGCTATTTAACATTTAGTTCTGTGGAGCGAAAAGTTTATAGGGGAAATTCTTTGGCTTTCCCACTAAGGTAATTCCCTGAGGATGCCTCTTCAATTCTTATCTTAAAATACATCACTGAATCTTGGAATGGTAATGATTTTCATTACTTTTATGAGGATTTGTCAATTTTTTTTTCAAGTTTGAGTATGTGAATTATTTATGACCCCCAAAATAACTAGGGGAATATTCACAGATACTATTTAACAAGTATTCCTTCATTCTGAATTAATTAGAAATAACATTTGCTTGGTACCATTGCATATGTAATTATGAAGAGGGATAACATTAGTAAACTGAAAATGACTTATACATCCTGAGCATAAACATGATTGTACTAGTGATTCTCATTAGGTATTTTCATCTGGTATCGGTAATGTGCTTGTTACTGTTACTAAGCAATACCATAAGACCTTTAATTCTCAAGTTAACTAATAGTTAACAAATGCCTCTACTTACTGAGCACCATACTAGGCACTGAAGAAACAAAGATGATCAAGTAAAATATCTATGAAATACAGTTTGTTTTAAAGAGCTAAAGGTAATAAATAATCTGTCTATAAGCAGACATTTATTAAGGACCCAATATGTACTAGAAACTATGGCTAGTTGCTGAAAATTTAAAAGTGCATAAGAAAGGCATGATTGTTGCCCCCACAGATCATATAGTATAACTTAAGAGGAAATCAGTTAAAAATAATTGCAATGAAATATAATAAATTCTGACAAGGAGGTAAAGATTACTACTAGTAGGAGCACATGACTGGCCAACCAAATCATTCAAGGGAATCAAGGAGTAAAGACCTCCAGGAGGAAATGTCTAAGTTGGGACCTAAAGAATTATAAGCAGTTACAAGGTTAAGGAAGAGTGGAGAGTGGAAAGGGAGTATTACAGGCAGAGAAGCCATGTGTGAAGATCCAGAAGAGGAAGGATCTGAAAAAAGTTTAGTACCCCGGAGTCTAGCCTTTAAGAGTGGAAATGAAAAGAATTGAGGATAGGGAGAGGCAGAGGCTGGATCTAAAGGACCTGGATCACTACCTTAATGGGACTGGTCTTCATTTTAAGATCAATGAGAAACTATTTCAAGTTTTAAGTATAGGAACAATTTACCAAACTTATCCTTGGAAATATTCCAGGGACTGCACTGTGGAGAATGGATTGAGTGGAAAGCAGAGAGATCAATTGGGCTTTTGTAACAGTAATTCAGGTAGAAATAATAATGGTCTGCACTACGGCAGTGTGGGTGGAGGGAAAAAAGAAAATGTAAAAGGTATTTAGAAGACATAATGGCATTTTTGAGTGGTGAATGTGGAGAGACAGAAAGTGAAAGAGGCAAGGCTAGAATAACCCTGGTTTTCTGATTTAGGCAACCAGTAGGAAGGTGCCAATCATATATTCAGGGTATCCAGAAAGAGAAACCATTTTAGAAAGTGGGAAGCTGGGAGTTGAGTCTTGGATATGCTGGATTTCAGAGGCATGTAAGCCCTCTGCGTAATAATATCTAACAGGCAAAGTGTGTAAGGAACATGAGAGAAGTCTACATTAGAAGAATAAACTTGGGAGTTGGTAGTACCTCAAGCCAGTAGAGTGTGTGATCATAGAAGCCAAGACACAAAAGTGCCTCAATAATAATAACTATTCGATACCTGCAACTGTCTTCCGGAGAGCTTCCCCTGCCCTGCCCCTGGGCCTATATGCAGGCAACTCCAAGGTGTCAAAGAGGTAATGTGCATCCAAAAAAGTCCGCCATCCGAGGATACATAGGAAACTGGTGGGTAAATGCTCCAGTCCTCTTGTGCCTTTTTCGCAGTCTGAGGTGTCCCAGAGGTCCCTGGGGAAATTAAGGCCTGGCTGTCCATGGTGGCAACATACTTGCTAACTCACCCTTCATTGCTTCCCTCTCTGCTTCACTTCATCCCTCCTCCACTTGTATTTTCTGAAATCACCTGCAAAATTAACTCCTTGCACTTAATTCCTTGCTCAGGATCTGCTTCTGAAGGAAATAAAACTATGATAGATCATAAGAGAATTTGTCTCAGAATGCCATCTCTCAACATGGTATTCTGAAACTCAGTCATTTATCAATCGGACAGCAATTAAGGATACCACTGCTGGTCGTGACATGGATATAATTCCTGATATTGCTGCCACACTATAATCACTGGGTTCTCGTGTGAGGTGAATTGGGATGGATACAGATAGAAGAGAAGACACTGGCTTATGCAATGTCTCTAAGCTTAACAGATTGGAGCCTAGGGTAATTATAAGAATTTTAAAGTAGGTGGACTGTTACTAAGCGCAATAGATTGAAACTCCAGCCCTGACCAGTTTCCCATGCCAAAGTCAGAGTTAGAGTTCCTGGTAAAGTTGTTGAAATCAGAACATTTGGATGAATATGTTTGAGAAGCATGAACCTGCAGGCTCTTAAGTCACTACGCTGACAGAAAAGGACCCCATCCCCTTGCTAGAGAACACCAATCTCCTTTCATTAAAAGACATGTAAATGTCTCACCTGATGGAGTTGCCTCACAAGATGATGCCTGCCCCTGTGAAATCTACCCCCTCTTCTCCATACTTCTGAACCAATAACTAGAATTAAGGTTCAGCATGGCCAGAATGGGGTGGGGGGGGAGTCCTTGCTATAGGAGGAAAAGGATTATCACCAAAATAGCTTTGGGATCTGGCCAAAATATCCTGGGGTGGGGGGCGGATAGGAGACTATGCCTGAGAATAGATATCGTGAGTGATGGCCCAGTGGGTGCAGAATAAAAGGTTGAATAAGAGAAAGTTCATTGATGTGGGGCACTTTATCATGACTCAAGATTTACTGACCAGGCAAGGTCACCTATGGCCAGTTCTAACAGACTGATGGGTTGATTCTTCCAAGTACAGAAGAAATGATGGTAATTGAGGTAAGGTTATCAGAACTGCTCTGCCACAGTACTGAGGAAGGGGCCAAAAGGGTCAAAGAGGAATGTATGCTAGAGTGGACTTATCCTATAAGACAGAGATGACTGTTTTTTGCAGGAGAGCTGAAGGGAGTATCCCTTTACTCAAATGATAAGGAATGGATTAATGAGGGGGTGGCATTGGTATCATTAAGAAATCCAATGGAGGCTGTCCTTTGTAGGACAGCTAGGTAACTGGACCTTAAGTTACCAATTATGGTGATAGGGCTCTGTGATAATGGAGGTCAAGTAATATTACTTAATTGTTGGAGGCAAAGTGGATATATTACCATAATATGCAGGAGATACCTGTAGTTATGGCAAATAGACCATGATGTTTTGAGAGGTGTTAAGGACCTCTGAGGTAGGTGACATGATAGGTGACCTCTAAAAGGATGTTGCTTAACTTTCAAAGCCAAGATATATCAAGAACAGGTAAGCAAAGTCTGTGTTAGTCAACAGAATAGAAAACCATCTTACCAGCCACCAAACATGAATCAGACCCAATGAACATTGACTGAAGAGGAGGCAGAGTCTCCTTCAGGAATGATCCTGTAATGCCAGAATAAATATATACAATATCTATTCTCCAATCCTCCCCCTTACCCTCAAAAAAAGACATATAAGCATTTACCAGAGGAACTGTACCCATATATTTCAAGGATTGTTGAATAAAGTGTGTAAGCGAATACTGGTAACAAGAGGATTCAAAAGATCCTCAGGGCTCCTTATTAGACCTGGGTCTAGGGAGACCTGGTGAAAAATGATGTTCATGAACCTACTCAAGGGTTATTTTCCTGGCATCTGAATGCACAATCAGGACGGATGTAATTAACAGCTTGCAGAACCCTCACACTGGTTCTCTAATCTGTAAATTAAGAACCATAGCAGCAGGTAGAAAAGCAGCCAGGTGACAGTCCCTGAAACAGCCCCAGCCCCAGCTGAAATCGCAAATGAGAAGCAAAACACATCTTCAGTGAAGTGTCAGAGATCATTGCCTCCTTCAAAGATTTTAAATAATGCAGAAGTAGTGGTCCCCATCATATCCCCATTGAATTCAACAGTTTGGTGCTTTGGAAAACCAGATGGATCATGGCAAACAGCTAATGGCTGAAAACATAACTAAATAGTAGCCACCAACGTAGTTGCTGTGCAGGATGTGATTTTGGATGTAGCTCATAAAACACTTGGGAATGTTACCCTGATCCATTTATCAAGTGATTTGGAAGTTTGATACTATATGGGGCCCAGAGCAAAAGAAGGTTCTGCAGCAGATACAGGCTGCAATACACACAACACTTCTCCTTGGCCGCAAGACATGGAAGATTCCACGTTATTAGAGGGAGTATCCATGGTGGATAAGGATGCCATGGGGATCAGCTAGCAAGCCCTGATAGCAAAGTCATGAGGCACTCCCCAAGATTTCTGGAACAAATCCATATTGCCTATACAGAAGAACTATTTAATGTTTAAAAAGGGACCTTAGCATGTTTTATGCCTCAATAGAGTGACTATGGAATTGGAACCTCCCATATGAGCCAGACCTATCAGGTTGATGGGCACAGCAGCAACCCATCATGCAATGGAAACGTCTATTTGGGATTGGATTTAAGCCCATAGGGAAGACAAAAGTCAGTTATGTGAACAGGTGCCCACTCTATCATGTTACCTACCTCAGTTGCACCTAACTTTCTTTCTCTTATCTCACACTCATGGCTTTGTTGTGGATTCCCTATGACCAGTTGTTGGAAGAGAAGGAAAAAAAGTTTGTTTCACAGATGGGTTGGCTTAATATGCCTGTGAGAACCAAAATTGGACCATAAATGCACTACCTAGAGCCCTACTCAGCAGTGGTCCTGAATAACAATGGTGAGAGACAGTATTCCAGTGGGCAGAGCTTCAAGAAGTACACCTAGTCATCAGCTTTGTGAGCTGTGGATATGCTTGGGCAGCAGTGAATGGCTTGGTTGGTTGCTTCATCAGAAGGCCTGTGAGGAGAAAGATTGGAAAATCGAGACAAAGAAGTCTAAGGAAGAAGTGTGTGAATGAACCTAGGGGAATACACACAGAATTTGCAGTTCTTTGTGTTTCACAACAATGCCTGCCAAACTTCTCTATAGAAAAGGCACTAAGCAACCAGGAGGGCAAACTGACTTTTCCTGTGGAAGTCAATCAACCTCTGCTGTCGGCCACTTCAGTGTCTGCACAGTGGATCTATCAACAGAGTAGCCATAGTGGCAGAACTTGACACTATGAATAGACCCAATAACATGGACTGCCCTTCACCGAAACTAACCTAGCTACTGAGCAGCTGAATAGCCCATCTGTCAGTGACCAAGGCAGACACTGGGCCCTCGATATGGTGTATCCCTCAAAGAAACCAAAGAATCACTTGGTGGAAAGTTGACTACTTTGAACCACTTCCTTCTTGGAAGGGGTAGAGATTCAGAATTGTTAAAATTAACTTAGTTTCTGAGTATGAGTTTGTCTTTCTTACTTTCACTGTCTCAGTCAGCCCTACTATACGAGTTTTCATGAAGTATCTGATTTATCATCAAAGAATGCTGTGCAACATTATCTTATATCAGTTTTGTGGGGAAGAATGTGTGATAGTGGGAAGATGACTGTGGGATCCTTTATTCCTACCATGACCACATTATCCTAAAACAGCCAAATACAAAAACATTGAAATAGTCTCCTAAAGGTACAGCTAAAATGCCAGCATACAGAAAACATCCTGGAAGGTTAGGGTCCTGTCTTTCAAGATGTGGCCTATATTTTCATGTAGCCATTATATGGTACTGTGTCTTTGAAAGACAGAGCATATGGTCTGGGAAACAGAGGGTGGAAATGAGAGCAACTCTTGTCATCATCACCTCTCCATGACCTACTAGCAGAGATTGGGTCTGGTTCTCAGAAGGAGGATATTTCCGCAGGTGACACATTAAGGACTCTACTAAATCATTTTGGGCTCCTCATGCCAAGAGACTAGGCAAGTGTAGAAGGAAGTTACTGGACTGCCAGCGGCATCCTCTCTAATTACCATGTAAGATAAGGCTGCTAATATATAATGTGTCCAGAAAACAGTATATCTAGAAAGTATATCTAGAGCCTGGGAAATCTGTTCACTGTGACCCTTTTAGTGCTCTTGTGTCTCCCATTGCCGTGACCAGGAATTGTAGCATTCCTGACCCCTGGAGCTTTAATCATGAGCTCAGATGCCCTAAAGGTTTTGCTTACCCTACTTGGCAAATCAGATAGATTAACAGAAAAGCTAGCCATGGATAAGAGATAATAAAATGGGTGGTGAAGGAGAAGAATGATAAATACAAATATCATTTAGTCTCAGGGCCAACTGCAGCAGGACAGAATGTAGTTTGTTCCACTAATCCCTCACTAGAAGTCCTTTTATTGGTAACCTAGGAAAGACAGTGAAAAAACTGAGTGGCCTTAGATCTAAGCCCAATATTTTATATGGAGAGAAAAGGACACCCAAAGAATTTAAATGATTTGCCCAAAATCACTCAGCTGGTTAATGACACAGCTGGGACAGTGTGTCCAGTGGATATTAAATGTTTGTTTACTTACTCCCCACCCCACCACACACACACCCCAAAAAACTAGTGCCATTTAATATTTCAACATTAGTTATATTGTCTTTTTTTATATTATTTCATGTGTCTACCTCTTATTTTCACAAAATTATAATGTCCAACTAAATTGTCCCTCATAGGGCAATGCAGTTCTCATTAGTAAGTCTATTAGAATCTGATGACTTCGACCACTCCTTGCTACTACTGGAGCCTCTCATATGAGGGATGTGGCAACCTCCTACTTTGTCTCACTGCCTCTGCCCTCATCTCCTTAAAGTCCATGCTCCACACGGCTCCCACAGTGATCCCCTTAAAATGTGAGGCAGGCCATGTCATTGTTCTGCTCAATGTCCTGTAATAGTTCCACTTTCACTAGGAGTAAAGGTCAAATTCTCATTGGTCCTTCCCTGATTCTGCTTCCATCCCCCATCACCTACTGCTCCCTCTTGTTCCACTCAAGACCTGCAGGTATCCTCACCACACCCACCTATGGTAGCATGCTCCTGACCTCAGGCCTTTGAACTACCTGTTCCCTCCACTCAAATGTCTGCAGAAACATCTTACCTTTTTAAACCTTTTTCAATTATGCTTAACGTCACCTTCTAAATGAGGCTTACCTGATCACAGAAGTGAGCACTATCCCCACCACAATCTACCTTATGGGCTATACTTTTATTTTGGTCAATAGTATATATTATTTTTTAAAACTCTAAAGTTCACTTTTATGTGTATTTTTAAATTGCCTGTTTGCTCCTATTGTAACATAACCTCTACAATAGTAGGGAGCACTGTCTTTGGCTCACTTGTGCATTCCAGATGCCTAGAACTGTGGATGGCACATCCACATGCTTAATTGCTTAATAAACATGCGTTAAATTGAAGTTAATCTTTCCAATAAAAGGCTACTCAGTCCACTTACACCATACATTTTTTAATTCCTCAAATAATTGCATTTATATTAATTACAATGATAAAGTTATAGTAATAATTTCAGATTGGACAAAGTAATTATAGAAAAATGAGAAATCAGGTACACTGTGTAGATTTTGTATCTTATACCATTCTAAATTTCATATTTGCAGTGTATAAGCTTTTCCAAACATAAGTTAGTCATCTTTACAGGGTAGATTGACACTTTCAGATTACTAAGGTGCTATTTAAAACACCAAACAACAAAAAGAACAGTAGAACAGATCAATGAAACTAGGAGCTGGTTCCTTGAAAGAATTAGCAAGATTGATAAATCCCTGGCCAGAATTATCAAAAAGAAAAGAGAAATGACCCAAATAAACAAAATCATAAATGAAAGAGGAGAGATCACAACCAACACCAAAGAAATACAATTATAAGAACATATTATGAGCAACTATAGGCCAGCAAATTAGATAACCTGGAAGAAATGGATGCATTCCTAGAGATGTATCAACTACCCCAAAACTGAATCAGGAAGAAATAGAAAACATGAACAGACCTATAACCACTAAGGAAATTGAAGCAGTTATCAAAAATCTCCCAACAAACAAAAGCCCAGGGCCAGATGGCTTCCCAGGGGAATTCTACCAAACATTTAAAGAAGAATTAATACCTACTCTGAAACTGTTACAAAAAAAAGAAATGGAAGGAAAACTTCCAAACTCATTTTATGAGGCCACCATCACCTTGATTCCCAAACCAGACAAAGACCCCATCAAAAAGGAGAACTACAGACCAATATCCTTGATGAACATGGATGCAAAAATTCTCACCAAAGTACTAGCCAATAGGATCAAACAGTACATTAAAAGGATTATTCACCATGACCAAGTGAGATTTATCCCTGGGCTGCAAGGTTGGTTCAACCTGTGCAAATCAATCAATGTGATCCAATACATTAATAAAAGAAAGAACAAGAACCATAGGATCCTCTCAATAGATGCAGAAAAAGCATTTGACAAACTGCAGCATCCTTTCTTGATCAAAACTCTTCAGAGTATAGGCATAGAGGGTACGTACCTCAATATCATAAAAGCCATCTATGAAAAACTCACAGTGAATATCATTCTCAATTGGGAAAAACTGAGAGCTTTTCCCCTAAGGTCAGGAATACAGCAGGCATGTCCACTATCACCACTGCTATTCAACATAGAATTAGAAGTCCTACCCACAGCATTCAGACAACAAAAAGAAATCAAAGGCATCCAAATTAGCAAAGACGAAGTCAAACTCTCACTGTTTGCGGATGATATTGTACTTTATGTGGAAAACCCAAAAGACTCCACCCCAAAACTGCTAGAACTCATACAGGAATTCAGTAAAGTGGCATGATATAAAACCAATGCACAGTAATCAGTGGCATTCTTATACACCAACAACAAGACAGAAGAAAGAGAAATTAAGGAGTCGATCCCATTTACAATTGCACCCAAAACCATAAGATACCTAGGAATAAATCTAACTAAAGAGGCAAAGAATCTCTACTCAGAAAACTATAAAATACTCATGAAAGAAATTGAGGAAGACACAAAGAAATGGAAAAACGTTCCATGCTCATGGATTGGAAGAACCAATATTGTGAAGATGTCAATGCTTCCTCGAGCAATCTACACATTCAATGCAATCCTTATCAAAATACCATCCACTTTTTTCAAAGAAATGGAGCAAATAATCCTAAAATTTGTTTGGAACCAGAAAAAGACCTGAATAGCCAGAGGAATGTTGAAAAAGAAAAGCAAAGCTGGTGACATCACAATTCTGGACCTCAAGCTCTATTACAAAGCTGTCATCATCAGGACAGTATGGTACTGGCACAATAACAGACACATAGATCAATGGAACAGAATAGAGAGCCCAGAAATGGACCCTCAACTCTATGGTCAACTCATCTTTGACAAAGCAGGAAAGAACGTCCAATGGAAAAAAGACAGTCTCTTCAACAAATGGTGTTGGGAAAATTGGACAGCCACGTGCAGAAGAATGAAATGGACCATTTCCTTACACTATACACAAAAATAGACCAAAATGGCTGAAAGACCTAAATGTGAGACAGGAGTCCATCAAAATCCTAAAGGAGAACACAAGCAGCAACCTCTTCAACCTCAGCTGCAGCAACTTCTTTCTAGAAACATCGCCAAAGTCAAGGAAGCAAGGGCAAAAATGAACTATTGGGATTTCATCAAGATTAAAAAGCTTTTGCACAGCAAAAGGAACAGTCAACAAAACCAAAAGACAACCGACAGAATGGGAGAAGATATTTGCAAATGACATATCAGATAAAGGGCTAGTATCCAAAATCTATAAAGAACTTCTTAAACTCAACACCCAAAGAACAAATGATCCAATCAAGAAATGGGCAGAAGACATGAACAGACATTTTTCCAAAGGAGACATCCAAACGGCCAACAGACACATGAAAAAGTGCTCCACATCACTCGGCATCTGGGAAATCCAAATCAAAACCTCAATGAGATATCACCTCACACCAGTCAGAATGGCTAAAATTAACAAGTCAGGAAATGACAGATGTTGGCAGGGATGCGGAGAAAGGGGAACCCTCCTACCCTGTTGGTGGGAATGCAAGCTGGTGCGGCCACTCTGGAAAACAGTATGGAGGTTCCTCAAACAGTTGAAAATAATAGAGCTACCATACGATCCAGCAATTGCACTACTGGTTATTTACCCCAAAGATACAAATGTAGGGATCTGAAAGGGTATATGCACCCTGATGTTTATAGCAGCAATGTCCACAATAGCCAAACTATGGAAAGAGCTAAGATATCCATCAACAGATGAATGGATAAAGAAGAAGTGGTATATATACACAATGGAATATTATGCAGCCATCAAAAGGAATGAGATCTTGCCATTTGCAATAACGTGGATGGAACTTGAGGGTATTATGCTGAGTGAAATAAGTCAATCAGAGAAAGACGTATCATATGACCTCACTGTGAGGAATTCTTAATCTCAGGAAACAAACTGAGGATTGCTGGAGTGGTGGGAGGGATGGGGTGGCTGGGTGATAGACATTAGGGAGGGTATGTGCTATGGTGAGCGCTGTGAATTGTGCAAGACTATTGAATCACAGACCTGTACCTCTGAAACAAATAATACATTATATGTTAAAGAAAAAAAAAGACAAAGAAGAAGATAGCAGGAAGGGAAGAATGAAGGGGGGGGAATCAGAGAGGGAGAGGAACCATGAGAGACTATGGACTCTGAGAAACAAAATGAGGGTTCTAGAGAGAAGGGGGTTGGGGGGATGGGTTAGCCTGGTGATGGGTATTAAAGAGGGCACATTCTGCATGGAGCACTGGGTGTTATCACAAACAATGAATCATGGAACACTACATCAAAAACTAATGATGTAATGTATGCTGATTAACATAACATAATAATAATAATAAAAAAACCCACCTAACAACAAGCAGACATTTCTCCAAAGAAGACATACAGATGGCCAACAGACACATGAAATGATTCTCAACATCACTCATCATGAGGGAAATGCAAATCAAAACCACAATGAGATATTACCTTCCCACCTGTCTGAAAAGCTAAAATAAAAAACTCAAGAAACAAGTGTTGGTGAGACTATGGAGAAAAAGGAATCCTCTTGCACTGTTGGTGGGAATGCAAACTGGAGCAGTCACTGTGAAAAATAGTATGGATGTTCCTCCAAACATTAAAAATAGAACTACCTTGGTGATCCAGTAACCAAACTACTGGATATTTACCCAAAGAATACAAGAACACTAATTCAAAGGGATATATTCACCTCTATGTTTATTGTAGCATTATTTACAATAGGTAAATTATGGAAGCAGCCCAAGTGTCCATCTATCGACTGATGAATGGATAAAGAAGATGTGTAAAGATACACACACACACACACACACACACACACACAGAATATTATTCAACCATAAAAAAAAGAATAAAATCTTGCCATTTGCAACAACATGGGTAGACCTAGAGGGTAGAATGCTAAGTGAAATAAGTCAGTCAGAGAAAGAAAAATGCCATGATTTCACTCATATGTGGAATATAAGAAATAGAACAAAGCAGCAAAGAAGGAAAGAGAGAGAGAGAGAGAAACCAAGAAATAGACTCTTAACTATAGAGAACAAACTGAGGGTTACCAAATGGGAGGTGGGTTGGGGGATGGGCTAAATGGAGGATGGGGATTAAGGAGGGAACCTGTTTTGATGAGCACTGGGTTAACACCCAGTAAGTGATGAATCACTAAATTCTATTCATGAAACTAATGTTACACTATACGTTAGCTAACTGGAGTTTAAATAAAAACTTGAAACTAAAAAAAAAAAAGAGTATACTTATCTTGATGAGCACTGAGTAATATATGAAACTGTTGGGTCACTATCTTGTACACTTGAAACTAATATAACACTGTATGTTAACTACACTGGAATTATTTTTTTTTAAAGCAAATGGAAGAAACAGTTCAAAATCTGAAAGTGGTTGCCTCTGGGAAGCTGGAATCAGGGATGCTGTGGGAGTAGTCCCGAGATAAGTCTGTAGTTCTATGTAAAAAAATGTATATGTATTATTTTGAAATTGCTGATATTTGTCAGTTTTGGCTTATGAAAATGGCAATTACACATGGCTCAACTTAATAAAAATTAAAATAGAAACAAATTTTAAATAAATAAGTAAATAAACTACTGAACAGAATAATGATAGTTTACAAAACAGTCCAAAAAACTCTGCTTTAATCTATCTTATTTGTACCTTAAAAGTCATATAGAAATAGTCTTATTGTTTTAATTTAATCTATATTGTGCCCTTGTATAAAAATTTCATTTATAAGATTTGACCTCATTTTGTCATTTAAATTCAAGCAGAAACAGATTTGACCAAATACCAACAGAAATATACAATTCCTTTTCATTCTAGTTGAATTTTCCTTAGTCCAGTTATAAATACATTATTTTCTTTTATTTAATCACCATGATGCTTTCTGGTAACTCTATATTAGAAAATATCTGTTGAGTAAAAAGCATTGCTTAGAGAAGTCTGCAAATGGTTTTGTTTCCTCCCAGTAAGAGTTAATTGTAAGATCAAAATTTTTAAACATTTCTTTTTTATAAATATAAAAATTTGTTAATTGAAGAAAAGACTCTGTTGAGCCTTTGTTAGCCCCAGTAAAAAAGCTGAAAATGTGTGAGTTAATATACTGTGACTATGGAGCTTAGGTACTAGTAACAAGGGGGAAAATGAGTATTATTCTAGGCCACCATCCATTTTTAGTAACTATATTTCTAGCTATTATTTTCCCTATTGAAAATGTACATTAGGATTTGATGTGCTCGCCATGGTGTACAGAATGCTAATACTTTCTAATTATAGGCTGTTTCCTAAAAATCAGGTAGATGCTGCAAGTAATGTCCAATAACCTGCACCTGAAGGGTAGCCCTATTAATTCAATATTGCTGAGAAGGCAAGTGGTCAGTGGAAGATATCACTCCTCATGGCTCTTTTATCTTACTTTTGATTTCCTTTTCAATATGTTCCTCTGACTGAACACTTTCAATTATTTAGTCCTCAAATTTCTTTAGATTCAGACTTAAAGACCTTTTGAAAATTTAAGTATTAGAATCTTAGACTATCTCTCCCAGAATATGAAAATCTCAATGGATATTCGTAAGAAGCAAGAGTAAGGAAGTAAATCAGATTAGATAAGGCTGTGGATAGGCAAATTATTATGGTAAGGAAGCAATGCACACAGCAGAAAAAGCAGAGGCTTTGGAGCCAGCCCACCAATTCAAATCCTGCTTTGGGTACTTTAAATTAAGCTACAATTGCCTCGTCTCTTGTAATGTGATTATAATAACAACCTAACTCATAAGATTTTTTGTGAGGAATAATGATATCGTTTCCAGTACATCTTTGCACTTGGTAAGTTCTCAGTGAATAGTAGGAATTATGTAAATTATTCCATTAAGTTTACTTATGTTTTTCTTTTAGATGACTTATGTTTTTCATCCTAAAATCAATCCGCTGGGACAAGAACATTAAAATTACACACAATGAACTTATTGTGGTAGTGATAAAGGTTTTCCTTGCTTAAATAAAACAAAACAAAATTCTTAGGCTTCTGTTGAAATTTTTAGTTTTCAATGAGGTTTTGCAAAATGTTACAAATACCAAATGGCTATAGTGGAAAAGTAGTTTCAGCCTTAAGGTAAATTTGGCTTCCTACTGCCAAAGAAAAGGGGAAGCCGACTGTCCCACAGAGGCTTTATGGGGAGACATTCATTACCCCTGTTTTCTCCATGCTGCAAGGGATGATCATCTAACTTTCATGCTCAGACATATACTTGTTATGGATAAAATGTTTGAGAGTCACAATTGCCGAGATGTAATTATGGTAGATGGACTTCTTTTTTCTTTAAAAATTGTCTTTACAATATTGCAGAACAAGTAGAGATGACTCTAATATTCCATAATTTGTATAGCTGACTTGCTGTATCTTTGAAGGTTTCAACACAGTTCTGAAAGAACTCTGCAAAATTAGACGTATCCCCCTCCTTGTCTCCAAATCACTGTGTATGACAGAAACGTGATTTTATCCATCTCTCAAGTACAGAATCGTATTAAGCAGTTCATGTATAAAATGGAATGCCGATTTATTAATTTACAATGAATGATCTCTGCAATGTAACTAAAATATTCAAAATCCTTGCATGTAGACCTACATTCAAGCCAAATACGTATTAGAAGTTTTCTTGGAAAGCAGAAATCAGACCAAGAGTAATTAAACTAGAGGAAATAATACCATATGAATCCAGTCTTTAACAATATGCTTCCTTGACAGCATATCCCCACCTACCTATTGTCCCAATGGCACTGCTGTGTTCCCATCAAAGTCTTCAGCAGAGTTTCTAGAATTGTCACAGCTTGTTCTCTCCCCATCCTCTCATTCTTTCTTGAACCTACTCCAATTAGGCCTCCATGTTGCCAAATTGAATGGTCAATTCTCAGTCTACTCTAGCTTGATCTTTCAACTGTGTAAAACTATGTAAAACACAATGATGACATCCTCCTCCTTGAGCATTCCTGCACCGTTTTCCCAGCCATAACACTCCTGGTACCATATCCCCTTGGTTTTCCAACACCATGCTGATTCTCAAGGACTTTTAAACCTTTATTTTGAAACGATTTTATATTTACAAAAAAGTTATAAGAATAGTATGCCCTTCAACCAGATACACCAACTGCCAACACTTTGCCACACTTTATCATATTCTCTCTCATTCATTTTCTCCCCTGAACCGTTTGACAATAGATTAGAGACCATAGGTCCCTTAACTTCTTTGCTTCTCTGTGTAATTCCTCAGAACCAGGATATGTTTTAACATAATTATAGTATAATAATCCAAATCAGGTATTGTAATATTTTTACAATACTATTCTGTATTCTACATCAGAATTAATCAAATTTCACCAGTTGTCCTAATAATACCCTTTATAATATTTTTTTTTCTGGTCTGGCATCCAATCCAGGACCATGACTGCATTTACCTGTTACACCTCCTTTAATCAGGAACTCTTCCTTAGACTATATTTGTCTTTCATGACATTGACTTTTTTTAATTATCATTTCAGTCCTTTTATTTATTTTATTTTTTTATTATGTTCAGTTAGCCAACATATAGTACATCATTAGTTTTTGATGTAGTGTTCATTGATTCATTAGTTGTGTATAACACCTAGTGCTCATCACAACACGTGCCCTCCTTCATACCCATTATCCAGCTACCCATCCCCCCACTCCCTCCCTTCTGTAACCCTCACTTTGGTCCCCGGAGTCCAGGGTCTCTCATGGTTTGTCTCCCTCTCTGATTTCTTCCCATTCTGTTTTCCCTCCCTTCCCCTGTGGTCCTCCACACTATTCCTTATGTTCCACATATGAGTGAAACCATATGATAATTGTCTTCCTCTGCTTGACTTATTTCACTTAGCATAATCGACATTGACTTTTTGAAGAATACAGGCCAATTACTTTACAGAATGACTTTTCTTTTATGATTACATTTAGGTTTGCATGTTTGGTAAGAATATTACAGAAATGGAAGTGTGTCATCTTCAGCACATCTCATTAGGAGACACACAGTATTGGCTTGTTCCATTATTGATAACATTCTCTCTGATCATTTGGCTAGAGTGATATCCTCCAAGTTCTCCCTGTAGAGTTACTACTTTTCCCTTTACAATTAATAAGTAATTAATAAGGAGATACTTTGAGAATCTGTATATATTCTGCTTCTCATTAATTTTAAACTTTTAGTGTTAGTATTTGTTCATGATTCTTGCCTTAATTATTACTATCATGATTTCAAACTGGTGACTTTTTATCTTCAACTACATTTATTAGTTGGCATGCTCTTTGCTTTCAGGTTAAGCTTTCTATTTTCCCCCATCTATTTCATTAATCATTTTTATATCAGTTACGGAGTCATGAATTCATATTGTATTCAATGGGTTCGTTCAATGGGTTTATTCAACCCACTGTTTTCATAATTTGTTTTGCTGCTGAAATTGTTTCATCTATTGAGTCCCTTTTGGCTAGATATTTTTTTTCAAGTGTCTTGGCCTATCAATATTATAATAATTTAGGGCTAGTCCATAACTCTGGTCTCTTTTCTATATGCTCATTCTGGGTAATCTCATCTAATCCAATAGTTTAACCATCATCTTTATATTGAAGACCTTAACTTTATATCTCTAGCCCAACCCCTCCCCCTGAACTCTAGATTTGCATTTCCAATATCCTACTTCCCTCTCTAATATCTAATAGGCATCTCGAATGTAAACTACTCTCCACACCTGTGCATCACCCTCCTTGAGTATATCCCATCTCAAGCAAGTACAATTCTCCTGAACCAGAATTCAAGCTAAAATTTTTGGAGTTCTTCTTGGCTCCTCTGTTTTTCTCACATCCCACATCTGATCTATCAGCAAGTCCTATAGCCTCCAACTTCAGAGAACATCTACTACCTGACTGCTTAGCATCATTTTCATTGCTATCACATAAATCCTGGTAGTCATTATTTGTCACCTGGGTTATTGCAGTAGGCTCCTGAGTATTCTCTGTGCTTCCACTTTTACCTGTTTTCTACTATCTGTTCTTCAATCACTAGAGAGGTCATTTTAAAGTGTGTATTATGACACTACTCTGTTCAAAAGCTTCTAATGGATTCATATTCATTCAAATTAAAATTCAGGAATGTAATCATGGCCTGTAAGGTTCTGCGTAATTTGGCAGGTGATTATCTGTTTGACTTCATCTCTACCTCTCCCCTCTTTCCTTAGTACATTTCATCCATTCTTGTCTCCTTGCTCTTCCTCCAGCCTTCCAAGACAGATCATGCCTCAGGACCTTGGCATGTGCTGTCTCCTCTGCCTATTTGTCTTCTTTCAGACATTTGCATGGTTTTACTTCTCTCCATCTTCAAGTCTCCAGTCAGACGCCACCTCTTCAAAGAGGCTATTGCTGATAACTCACCAAAAATAGTACTCTTGTTTCTATTCCTTTGCTTTTTCCTTAACACATTTCTCCACATGATATATTTATTTGCTCTTTTTTTTTCAAAATGTCTATCTTCCACACTAGAATGTAATTCTGAAAGTAGAGACTTATCTTGATTTTTCAATGTTATGTTTTCTTGTCTATTGAAGAGTGACACATATTAGGCACTAAATTTTGGTTGAAGTAATGAAATATGTTGATGGAATTATGCTAAGATAGACTTATACAACGCTCTCTAGAGATAGTCCTGCTAATACATCCAAAATTCCTGGTGTTTGCTGGTGCCTGTCCCCAGGACAGACTTGGGTGGCACTACCAAAATGATTCTCCCTCTTCTGTGTTTCTTGCGGCCCCCAAATTCCCACCCCACTTCCTGAATGCATGGCACATTGTTTCTCTAGACTGGTCGATACATTTAGTCAGGTTATATATTTTGTCTTGCTGATCTGACAGTCATTTGGTCTATAAAATGATTTTGCCCAACTATGGTCTGTGATCTTATACTTTAACTCTCAAAATCTCACCTTGATGCCTGTTTTCCAAATTCTTGGTGACACCACATTATTGCTTCTTGTTCTCAAACTCACAAATTGTTCCTTGTGAACTCTGCTCACAGTATCATTTGTCACGTAGAAGAACTTGGCCAATTTTCCTTATATACAATAGCAGCTCTGGTTTGGATTTTGTTAGTTGGGTTGTGTTACATACTATCTAAAGAGAGTATCAGTATTCATCTTTGGAATCAGGACATGCAGAAGCAAGTTTATATATGTTCTTGATTATAAGTCATTTTTTTAGCCATAGATGGAACAATTCTTACATATTATTTTGGCATCACTTATGACAATCATTATAATGTACTGTACTCTACATCATATACACACATGTTTACATGTAAGTTTCCAAAAACCTTGTGGAAAGAGTAAAAATTTCCACTTTTATAGATGAAGAAATGGAATCTTGGCAGGTGTAAGTAATTTTTCCCAAGACCATTCAAATAGGACTATAAAAAAAAAAAAACTACTTATATTCAAACTCAATTCATCCAACTCCAAAGCCTGTTCTTTTACTACCATATCATATTATTTCTCTCAACATACTGAGTAAAGAGCCTGGCTCTTTACAACTGTGACCTCTCCAACCAACCTAGCAAATATTCTTGGTGCAAAGTTGCTTTCTCTTGAGTGCCTATGACAAGTGCCTGTGGATTTTTGTTTTATATGACTGAAGCACTTTACATTCTAAGCCAAGCAGAGTGTATAATATATGTAAGCCTCAAACCGCCAGTAATTCTGGGCAGGTTCAATCTTTATCTATTTCTGCTCTTTTCTTGTAATGAATTGATACAGGGCAGCGGTTATCAGCTGGGGGGCAATTTAGCTTCCCAAGGGCTTTTTAGTAATATTTGGAGACATTTTTGCTTGTTATAACTGTGGAATTACTACTGGCACCTATGAGGTAGAAGACAAAGATGATGCTAAACATCCTATAATACATAGAACAACCCTCCACAATAAAGAATTATCTGGCCCAAAATATGAAAAGTATTGAGGTGAGAAACTTCAATCTAGGACAATCATGATAACTCAAAAAGCCCAGATGTTAACAACAGGGTTTGAAGTTCAGACTCTTTCATTTATTAGCTTTCCTAAACATTACTTATATATCCACAAAATGAGAATAATAATATTTACCTGGCATGGAATACTGTGAGGTTTAAATAAGATCATGTCATATAAACAGCTAAGAGTACTGTTTGACACATGGCAAACACTCCATATATATTCATTATTGTTATTACTAGTAGGTGTTCTTTTTACCTCTGTGCCAGACAAGTGTTTCTCAGTTTTTCTTTGAGGGATACAACTTAACCTTGCCTCTCCAAAAGAATTGCTTCCTTGATCTAGGGAAAAACTGAATGTTGATGCTAGTAGAAGTACTTCTTCCTTTATACCACACCATGTCTGCTCCAAAAATTGAGCATCTGTGATCACTTTACACTTTTTCTGATCCTTTCTGTGAACTAGCAGATTGATTTTTAAGCTTATCCTGTTGACATTTTCAGTTTCTAGGAAGTAAGACATTTGTTTTTCTCTAAGCTTTGTCCCTGTGGATAACTCTACCCTGATGGCACCCATCTTTTAGGGATTGCAACAATCCTTCAAATAAACCTAAGTCCATCTGCTAAAGGGCCTAAAAAAGTCAGAAGTGTGATTAAAGGAAATTGAACCTTTTGGTCTCACCACTCCCTCTGGATTTTCTTTTTGTTTGGTTTTCTTGAAACTTCAAATTTCCCAAGGAACAAACACTGTTTCCTTCAGGTTAATGCATGTGTTCTCAATAACAAGAGAAATGGGGGAAAAAGGTGTTGGATAGAGAAAGTTATTACTGGAGAATGTGGGAGGATTAGCTATAGTGAAGAAGAAAAAATACTTCAGCCTAAAGAATTTTTTTAAAAACTTTTCACTCTTATGCTTTAATGTGTGGGTAATCCCATTTTCCTGTGGGAAGACAACTTGACAGAAATTTAGGTACAGATTAGGCTCAGATTTAGGTACTCCTAAATTTTTCCACTGGCTCAGCCTGGACTAATTATATGGTCTGAGCCTCAGTTAGTTTCTTCACCATATCTTGAAGATAATAATATATTCATAGGGTAATTTTGAGAACTAAGACCACCTACCTGCAAGGACCTAATGCATAGTAAGCACTCAACATTACTGTTATTTTACTTTTCTAATATTCCTTTTTGCTCAGAGTCTCTAACCTTCTTTGGGAAGAGGAATGCCTGATATGCTCCAACACAGAAACTTTATCAAAAATTTCTAATTACCTAAATTCTGATTTGTCAATGTTTTTTTTGTTTTGTTTTTTGTTTTGTTCTGTTTGTGTTTTTTAGTTTTTATTTGGTGGTGGTTCTTTCTTTTCTCACAGTTCTCTGATATAGAGCAAAATAAAAGATTTCTGTTGTTATTTTTCAAACTAACTCTTCTTACATGCAAATACTTTAAAGAGAAAATGTTTCTATTCCAGAAATAAATCTTAGGCATTCATTTGTGTGCTGGAGTCCAGATATCACTGCAAGTCCATACTATTAACTACCCCATCTAATCAAAGCACACAAAAATGATAGACTGTGAAAAACAGATTCACATCTCCCTGTACCAGCAACTGAATAGCAACTCAGAAAAATAAAGGGCTGAAGTTATAGGCTTGCTGGGCTCCAAGCCCTGAAGTACACAGAGGTCACCTAAAGGTGACTCTTGAGGGGTAGCAGGAACTGGAGTAGGGCCATCAAATCTGTAATGGGAGACTGGAAAGCTTCAGGAGTCACCTGAGGCTATAGGTTGTATAGAGCTGCACACTGTGTTGGAGGAAGGGACACACACCAATCCAATAACCTGGACTAGAGCTAACCAAGCATTAGGTAAACAACTGAATCCGTAATAGCTCCAAGATCATTTATATTTTGTTGCCATTCTGTCCCTGATGAAATGGGGGTCAGGGTAGGCAACCAGAAAATAACCAATTAAGTAGGGATGACTAAAGAAAGAGGGAGAAAAAGAAAAAGGAACGATAAACAATTAGAAACAATTCCTACTAAGAAGTGTCTGCATGATACAGGAATGTATAGAAAGCTAATACTATGTAACAATCCACAAACTCCACAAAATATGGAGATGGATTAACTAGTAGAAAAAAATTTTTAAATGATTATAAATAAGATAAAAGGAAAAAATAGTAAATATATTTTTTAAAAATACATTATGAAACAAAATCATGAATCAAGAATAAATGGGGAAAAAGAATAAATGGATATATATAAAAGAACCAGTGGCAGAAATCTGCAATTTAATGTTTATTATTTTTTTTAATTCCATGGACAAAATAATACTCTAGAATGTAGGGACAATTAAAAAGAGATTTACCGGGGCACCTGGGTGGCTCAGTTGGTTAAGCGCCTGACTTCAACTCAGGTCATGATCTCAAAGTTCTGGGATCAAGCCCTACATTGGGCTCTCTGCTCAGGGGGTAGTCTGCTTGTCTCTCTCCCTCTGCTTCTGCCCTTTCCCCCATTTGTGCTCTCTCTCTCTCTCTTGCAAATAAATAAAATCAAGAAAGAAAGCGAAAGAAAGAGTGAGTTACTAAATTGGAACATAAACCTGAGGAATTCTTTTGGAATACATTTTGGGAGATTAAAAAAAAACAGTAAAAGCAAAGCAGAGAAAGAAAGGGACATGAAGGATGCAATGAGGCAGCAATAAATTGAGGTCTCATAAGTTTGCCAAAGTTGAGAATAGAGATGACAGAGAGGCAATGTCTGTTTAATGTGGCTGAGAATTTTTCCACCTTTGAAGAATGATGAAAAATGTACATATAAAGCCAAGCCAAATAAATGAAAACAATTACTCCAAGAACACATCCTAGTGAAACTGCAGAATACCAAGAACAAATAAACAATCTTATAAGCCTTTGAGAAAAATAAAAATATTACCTAAAAGGAATGACAGACATAGAGCAGTGATCTCATTGGCAGGAATAAAAGGTAGAAAATGTTAGAATAAAATCTTCTAAGTACTGAAGGAAAATAACTTCCAATTTCACATTCTAGATCCAGCTGAAGTATCACTCAAAAGGGAGAGAAGTGAAGATATTTTCAGATATTCAACACGTAACAGAATTTACTACCCATAGGGCCTCATTGGAGAAACTACTAATGGGTACAATTTAACAAGAATAAAAGTTATTCCAGAAAGAAAAATACCACAAACATTAATAAAATATTTAACATAAAAATTACTATTTTTCTGGTCAAAATATATACAAATCTAGAATTCTAAAAGTAAATTCTGTACAATGAAGAGTGAAACTTGCTAAATGTTATTTCTCATGCAGGAGAATAGAAGTAATGAAAACTTTAAGCTCTGATAGAAAAATGCATTCAAGTATATACATTAATAACTATAAAGGCAATAAACCAGCAACAAAGCAAATTGATCAATCTAACAGAAGGCAGATAGGAGAAAAATCAGCAAAGGAAAAGCATAATAAATGGAAAACACAGAAAGTTAGAGATAATTCCAAATTCAACAACCTAAAATGTGAAGTGAGAGGTTTTTTAAAAATCATATCATACCTTTGAATACTACAATAACCTAAATATCATTAAGTTAAAGATTAAATAAAAATTAAAATTACAAAATATTTACAATGAATAACATAGAAATATTACATATCAAACCCAATAGATACAGCTAAAGTATTGGTTAGATAGAAATTTTAGACAAATTATTCTGCAATTATTATTATGCAATTATTCTAAAAACAAGAGGTATTAAAAACAATTAGCTACTGAAGCTATTAAAAGAAAAACAGATTATACATAAGGCAGAAATAAGGAAATAAAAGAAACAAGAGCAGACAATAATTAAATGGAAAAAAATTATAATCACAAAAGTAATAAAATGTTTCTTAAAAAGACTAATAAACAACCTCTAGCAAGGTTGATGTGGACACTTTACATTAATTTGTTTAATTCTAACGGAACCCTATGTGGTAGGTACTATATAAACATTAATATAGAAAGGAAAAGAAGAACATGGCTATAAATGTAATAGATATTTTACAAATAGTAGCAAATTTTTTGCCAGGACTTTAAAATTTGTCAGTGTCAATTACCAAAAGTAACTTACAAAAAAAACAAAAACAAAAAACAAAAAAAAAACACCACCCAATACCTATTTTAAAAAATGAAACTGGCAGTCTACAGTCTCTCCCTTAAAAAAGCTATTAGTAAGCTGAGGCAATTTTATATAATCATTTTATTAATTTCAAATCCTATCTTATATAAAAATTTTATATAATAGAATTAGGGAGTGGTTAACAAATTAATGTCAGGAAGCCAATGTAACTTTGAAAATAAGACCTGATAGAGAATACAAGAAAATCCAAAATTACAAATAATCACATGTGGTAACATAGATGAAGTAATCCTAAATACAATTTTTATAAATCAAATCCAGCAGTGTTTAATAAATACCTTATAACCAAGGAGGATTTCTCATAAGAACTCAAGAATGATTTAACATCAGAAAATACTGCAGGGGCGCCTGGGTGGCTCGGTCAGTTGAATGCTCCATTCTTGATTTCGGCGCAGGTCATGATCTCAGAGTCATGAGACTGAGCTCCATGCCGTGCTCTGCCCTGGACATGGAGCCTGCTTGGGATTCTCTCTCCCTCTCCCTCTGTCCCTCCCCACTCTTGTGCACATGCACTCTCTCTCTCTAAAAAAAAAAGGAAGAAGAAAATACTGTAAAGTA
Organism: Zalophus californianus; assembly: GCF_009762305.2. Taxonomy (NCBI): domain Eukaryota; kingdom Metazoa; phylum Chordata; class Mammalia; order Carnivora; family Otariidae; genus Zalophus; species Zalophus californianus. Next base: position 124,934,094 of record NC_045596.1, read on the forward strand.
ATTTATACATTGACATTAACCTGACAAATGAAAAACTAAGGAAAATATACATATATACAGTAAAATTTAAGAACTATTCTTATCCATCATAAATAAAGTACTGTTGCCTACTCTCACTCATCATTCATTATTATTCATCATTGTACTAAAGTTCCTAGCCAAGGAAAAGCTAGCAGAAAAATAAATAAATGCATAAAGATTGGTAAAGAATAAATAAAACAGGGACACCTCGGTGGCTCAGTCAGTTAGGCATCTGCCTTCCGCTCAGATCATGATCCCAGGCTCCTGGGTTCGAGTCCTGAATCAGGCTCCCTGCTCAGTGGGGAGTCTGCTTCTCCCTCTGCCTGCCACTCCCCTTGTTTGTGCTCTCTCTGACAGATAAATAAGTAAAATCTTAAAACAACAAAAAAAGAATAAATAAAACAATTACTTGTATAGAGCACATTTATCAATAAAGAGGATATATGATAATTTCTAAACAAACAATTAGAGCTCACAATAAGGTTCAGTAAGATGGTTAGAAGGTCAATATATAAGATCAAAAAGAATGTGTATGTTTTAATATATTAAATATATGAAATAAAAAACCCATAACCAATTAAAATTATAACAGAAAATGATACTGATTATAATAGCAACAAAATTATAATATGCCTAGGAAAACACCTAACAAAAATATGTAAGCCCGTATTTATTTCCTAAGGCCACCTTAACAAAGTAGCATAAATTAAGTGGCTTAAAATAACAGAAATTCTCAAGGATCTAGAGCCTAGAGGTCTGAAATCACAGTATTGGTAGAGCCACACATGCTCTCTTTAAACTCTCAAAGGGAGGATGCTTTGCCTGTTCCATCTTCTGGTAGCCCCGGGTGCTCCGTGGTTTGTGCTGCATACCTCCAATCTTTGCCTCCATTTACACATGGTGCTTCCCCTAGGTCCCTGTGTCTTCACATGACTGCTTTCTTATAAGAACAATCGTACTGGATTACCGTCCAGCTCAATTCCTGTGTGACTTTATTTTAACTAACTACATCTGTAATGACCCTATTTCCAAGTAAGATCACATTCTGGGTGCTTTGAAAATAAGAAGTTAAGGGGCGCCTGGGTGGCTCAGTCGGTTAAGCATCCAACTCTTGATTTCACCTCAGGTCATGATCTCATGGGTTGTGGGACCGAGCCCCACACTGGGCTCCGTGCTCAGCAGGGGAGTCTGCTTGAAGGTTCTCTCCCTCTGCCCCCCCCTCAAATAAATAAATATGTCTTTAAAAAAAAGAAGAAGAAAATAAGAAGTTAGGATTAAGGGGGTTAAGATTTCAACAAATATTTGCAGGGGCACAATTCAACTTATAACAATCCCCAAAATCAAACTATGATTTTTTTTAAAGATTTATTTATTTGAGAGAGAGAGAAAGCATGGTGGGAGGGGCAGAGGGAGAGAGAGAATCCTTGAGAAGACTCCCCACTGAGCAGGGAGCCAGATGTAAGACTCCATCCTAGGATCCTGAGATCATGACCTGAGCTGAAATCAAGGGTCAGCTGCTTAACCAACTGAGCCACTCAGGCGCCCCTCAAGCCATTATTTAAGGACACAGAAGACCTGTGTCTAAGATGCAAATACAAAGACCATTAGAACAACCTGTCTTCAAATTGAGCATCAATTCTCCTACTTACTTGGCTTAGCAAGGAAAACTGCATGCCACGGGGAACGGAGAGAAGAGGATGGGTTTGGGGGCTTTTGACAGGATTTGGGCTTATGTTGGTGATTTGGGAGAGAGCTTAAGGAAGTGAGGGTTTGCTCTGGACTGGATGATGTCAGAAAGCAGAGGTAAGTGCTTGGGGGCTGTGAGTTATTGGAAATCTTGACTTTATCCAAGAGGTGTGAGAAACAAAGAAGTAATTCTGTAACTGGTAAATTAACAACATTCACATGTTATCTGGGAAGGGGATGTTAGGTCATCTTTGTGGTTTGCATGGTATCCTTATTTTTGTCTGTGTCATTAGGTAATTGCCTTGTTTTAGTCTTGCTCCATCACAAGCTCGGTGACCTCATGTGATGAGGTTCTGTGACATATTTGCCACCATCCAGATGTCACCAGGCAGTCACCAGCTGATGGCTATTTTAATGTTCTTTCCTTCATTTTACCTGAACTAGTGATGAAATGCACCATGATTATGAATGAGAATATTATAAAAATATCAATTCTACCCAAATAATTGATGAAATCACTTTGTAGAGTAAATAGACACAGTAAGGAGGACTATGGCAAATTAAAAAGTGCATGCTCCTGGCTAAAAGCATTAGCATTTGCGAAAGGACAAACAATTCATCCTTGGAACTGTTTCAGTCTCCATTCTATAATTAAGGTGGCCACACATTCTAGTTTGCTGGAAACCGTGTTGACTTACACCTATTGTCCCAGCTTCCAATCTAGTTAGGATTTTCCTCAGATTTTTCATTTTTTACTGAAGTATTCATTTTAATAAATATATTAAAAAATAAGCCAAAATTAGTTTGGTGAAGCTCCCCTGTGCACTTCCAGCTTCTGTCATAGTTATCATCTGGCAGTACGTGATGTTTATGTGCAGCAAATAGCTTCATTCAATATGAGGTTAATTCAAGAAATCAGTCTTCAATGACCCATCTCTCTTTTCCAAAGCTTTTCCAGAAATAATACAATTTACATCTTCCATTCAAGAACAGAATGCAGAGTACTCCCTGATAAAGCGAAGTGCGTGCCACAACAACAGCAGCTAGACCCAGCAATTTCTTTTGGTACCCAGCTACATTAGGGAAAGGGTTTTTTGGCGGGGGGAGGACTGAGTATATTTTTATTTACTAAGGACGCTCATCAGGGTGGTCTTGGAAATAGAAATGTAAATTAAACTCACTTTGTTATTTTTAGCAATAGCCTGGCTTTTAGTTGTACTTTCCCAGCTTACTGAGGTATAATTGGCAAATAGAATTGTAATGTACTTAAAGTGTACAATGTGGTGATTTGACATGGGCATACATTGTGAAAGGTTTCCCACACTCAGGTGGGGGATGTATTTGATGCCACCGCCCCTGCAGCCCACATGGTATACCAGAGAGTTGTGCTCTGGCCCCTGTCAGGGTTTCCAAGATGCACTGAACTTCCAGGCCTTGAGCTAGTGGAGTCAGTAAGAAACACGGCAAATTACAGACTAGGTGTATGTGAAACGTGTAAAGGAAATGGAGACTGAGCAGGCAACAGGAAAGAGCAGAGAGTGGCTTTATAACTTACACTTATTTTTGGTAGCATGTATTTATTCAGTCATTTATGTATTATTATGGACTCACAGAGATTTTTTAACCTTAGGGTTAAAATTCAATACTATTATTAGAGCTTGTTCTAGAATTTAGAATTTTTTATTCTAAATCATTACACTTTGCTTATTTGTAACCTCAGAAAGTGAGAAACTTAACTCATAATCTGCAATGTATTTACTTCTTTTTTTTTAATTTTTTTTTTATTGTTATGTTTGTTCGTGCCTAGTATACCTGTAAAATGGCTTCAGAATTGCTAACCCGTATCTTGTACGGTAACATTTTAATTTTGCAACAAACATTTTTTAATAGCCATCGACTCAAGAAATCTTTAACATTCAGTTAAAAATTAAGGACTGAGGGATGCCTGGGTGGCTCAGTCAGTTAAGCGTCTGCCTTCGGCTCAGGTCATGATCCCAGGGTCCTGGGATCGAATCCCATGTCAGGCTCCCTGCTCAGCGGGGAGCCTGCTTCTCCCTCTGCCTCTGCCGCTCCGCCTTCTTGTGCTCTCTCTCTCTCTATCTCTCTCTCTGTCAAATAGATGAATAAAATCTTTAAAAAAATTAAGGACTGAGTTTATTTCTCAAAATTTTTTCCAGTAGTTATTTTAAGAAGACTATGCCCAAAGATGATGACTTAAAATGTACAGACTCAGAAGATACCTTTAAGTATAATACCGTGAAGTAGGACATCGATTTAGATTCATTACTAAATGGATTTTTACTTATTTTCAAATCCAAGTTTTCTTTCACATGTTCTCCAAATTAAGTGATATCTATTAATGTGTTAACTCTATTGGCAGAAAGAGACAATATACAAAGTATATTAATATCATCAGATCTTATAAAGGGAAATATCAGGTAAGATAATTGTAAAAATGGTATGATTTTTTTCAATGTTTCATGGAATTAAAGTAAAGCTTTTTTGAAATTTTATTCTCAAAGGTGAGGCATCTGTTATTTTTTAAGTGCTTTTGTAAATTAAGTTAAAAAGTTCAACATTAAAAAATACAGCTTTTGTTTTTGCAAAATATCAGTAATAATATCAATATACATTTTGTGAAGAATGGGATTACGGCAAAAACAATGTCCTTACAAAATTAAGAAATATTTGGGGCAGAAATATTCTTGGAATTGATTGTAGTACACCCATAATTTAAAATGCAAATAAGCTGCAGTTGTGGAATTTCTCTCTCTCTCTCTCTCTCTCTCTCTCTCTCACACACACACACACACACACACACACACACACACACACTGGTGAACTGAGTTAGAATAACCTTACTACAGGGGCGACTGGGTGGCTCAATCGTTAAGCATCTGCCTTCAGCTCAGGTCATGATCCCGGGGTCTCAGGATCAAGCCCCGCATTGGGCTCCCTGCTCAGCAGGAAGCCTGCTTCTCCCTCTCCCACTCCCCCTGCTTGTGTTCCCTCTCTCTGTGTCTCTGTGAAAGAAAGAAAGAAAGAAAGAAAGAAAGAAAGAAAGAAAGAAAGAAAGAAAGAAAGAAAGAAAGAAAGAAAGAAAGAAAGAAAGAAAGAAAGAAAGAAAGAAAGGAAGGAAGAAAGAAAAAGAAAGAAAGAAAGGAAGAAAGAAAGAAAGAAAGAAAAAGAAAGAAAGAAAGAAAGAAAAGAAAAGAAAGAAAGAATAACCTTACTACAAAGTTTGGGGAATGAAGACAAGATTGAACCCGAAGCCATACTTCGGCATAGCGGTATGTACTTTCTCTCACTCCTGCCCATCATCAACCTGATTTCAGAAATGTTTTGCTTTTAAAGAATGACTTTGTAAATCAATGCTGTGAGTCCTCTAGATTTTCTTCATTTTCTTCAAAATCAATATGAAATCTTTACTAAAAATATTCAACAAAGGGAGTTGTCAAAAAATGCTATCTTTGATTTTATTGATTTGCACTGTATCAGGAAACAAAACTAGTCAACAGGAAGACACTGACATTTATTCATATAAAAGCAAGAGTAGCTTAAATAATATGTAAGATTTAATTCTGAAATTCTATAGTTTTGCTTTGGAGTATCTCGACTGGTAGGAACACTATGTTATGGGAGTTCTAATATTTAATTGAATAAGTTATGTTCTGGGATTCAATGAAACTGAAAAGATGCCTATGATTTTACACCATCTAAAGTTGATAAAACATTCAAAAATCATCTTAACATATTTGATACTTTTTTTCATGTAAAAATATTAAAGAATGGACTCTAACTGGAGGCTAACTATGAATATCTGTGAAAATATTGGGGTTGAAATATTTATGTATACTAATACAAAAAATTTTATGCTTGAGAATATTCTCCATTTAGCAGAATTTGCTTTGAGTTTACCTAATATGATCTACAGAGAAGATTCAATAGAAGGTGTCTATTTTAAATTTGTTAACCATAAATTGCAAAGTAGAAGTCTATTTCAGGCAGTTTTATGAAAAAAAAATTAGTAAAAAGAATGAGACTATATTTGAGAGAAATACCAATGGCATTGTAGCTATTGCCAATTCTTTAAAGTACATGATTTAAAAATGTGAATTAATGCTGAAGGAGGATCCAGTATTGCCCTGACTGACACCATTTTGCCTTCCACTTGTTCCTCTTAATTGCTTTGTTTTTCCCTCCAGCTTACCTGTTAACTCAGGCGAGGGACCAGGAGGACAAAACATCCAGTGATGGGAACTGAAACTACACCCTCAAGCAACAACAGCTACCCTAAGGCCATCAAGACCCTGTGTGATTGACCCCAAGACAATGATCAACCTAACTTCTGCTGCTCAGATGCATATACCCAGCCATCTTTGTTCCTCGTTTTTCCTGTATAAACTTAGCCTATTCACAGCACCTTGGAGATAGTTCTTGGGACACTAGTCTGCTGTCTTGTTGGTGTGGGCCTCCCTGAATTAAATCCCTTTCTTGTTTCACCACCACTGGTGCTTCTGCCCTTAGATTTTGTCAGTGGCAAGTGGTCAAACCTGGTCTGTTTGGGACCCCCGGGTCCAGGTGCTCCCGCACCCTAGGGCTCTGGTAACAATACCAAGAACAGTTATGCTGCGTATCTTCTTTTTAATGTTCAAATAATCAATAAAAAGGTGTTTTTGTATGTTGCATTAAGGCATGTAGATGTATGCTATTTTTAAGAAAGAATTTTATTTTTTGAAAATAGTTTTTAATAGAGTTATTGTATAGGTCCAATATAATAAAATTAAGAATTTTGTGGGGAAAAAATAATTTTAGTTATTTTTGGTGCCCCTTTTACTCTCACAGTTGTCTCAGTTTAGATAACACATTTTTCATCAGCCTTTTTGTGACCTGCTACTGTCTCTATATTTGCCAGTGTTTGGTGTAGGATCAAAGTCGGAAGCCTTTCCTATCTCAGTAAAACCCTTGCTAGCCTGTTCAGCTTGATTGGGCAGTCTGGTGTAAATCCTCTTAATTCAATGAACATTTCTCAAAAACTTGTGCTGGGTTTAGGGATGTGCTATAATCTTTGCTCTCAGGAGTCTTTTTTTTTTTAATTTTTTTCTTTTTCTGGTGAGTTAAAAGTTATGCACATGAAACAGTTCACTGAGACCAGGATAAATCAGTGCAAAATATTATCAAGAACAAAAATAAATGATGCAGACAAATTCAAGCTGGCGGAAGGGAATAAAAACACTAAGGATGACAGTTTTCTAGGAAAGATTTGAAAAGGTAGCTCTAGGACTGGTTGTCTAGACGACTGGCTAAATTTCGAACAGACAAGGAGAAAATGGGACAGGTGCCATGAACTAATGGAGGAGGCTTTCTTTGGGTAGACGAGGCAATGAGGTAAAGGTATATTGTAAGTAGCACAGAGCACCAGGTTAAAGACTTGAACTTCAGCTGAGGGTCTAGAAAGTCATGAACAACAGATGTGTAAGAGACCTAAGTAGAAGGGCCAAGCAATGCTAGGTGGATTGGAGAATGGGGACACTGACATCGGAGAAAATTCAGAGACGTATTAAGAAGTTTAGATTAGAGGTGATAAGGTCCTGGACTAGCAGAATGAATGTGAACATGAAAAAGAAAGGGACAAATCCAGAAAATGTTTTGAAGAGAAGGGAACTGGCTAACTATCTTATATAAGAAATATGAGTTTTTTAAAGAAATGTAATTCTTTGAGATTTAGCTCCGAGAATTGGTATCGGCTAGCCTGGGAGTCAAGATTCAACACGGACTTCCCTTCCATACAACCTGAACTAGTATGCTGTATTGATACAATCATCAGGTCACTAGATGTGCAGTAGGAAGGCGGCTCACTTAGTATCCATCCTAACAAACACACAGAATAAAATTTCTAACAGGGATTTCTTGTGTTCAATGAAGTCAGTAGTAAACCGTGACATGAATGTTGCCAGGATGCCCCTCACCTGGTCTGCACAATGTCAGAATCGGCCAGCATTAGTCACTCACGGGCAGTTCATGGGCCTCGTTAAAATGCAAACAAGGTAATACATGAAGCCATTAGGATCTATTAACACCTTGAACCGATTTAATTGATCAAATTAGCCAACCTATTCTCAAGCCTGAGGAAAAGAAGGATGCTAGCAAGGACAGCAGGGAGATTTTTTACGTGGGAGAAGAGAGACGATCAGAGAAGTCAGAAGGAGGCATCTGTAAGGCAGGGCCAGCGTAGGTTGCAAAGTTGCCTTGTTCTGGCCTGCACTGTGGGTCCTTCTTTCTAGAAAAATTATCCTCATTTTGTCTTCTGGGGATGTAAGAAGGAATAGGATAAAGAAGACCGGCCTGGAATCAGCAGATGCTATGTCAATCCAGCGCAGACGCTACATTGCTGTGTGTTCTCACTGCACCCTCCACTTAAGTTTTGATTTTTATAAAATGAGGTCTTTAGACCATTTAAGTAATGCCTGCTCAGCGACTCAATTCTATAAAATAGGTACCTTTTTATTTTCACAGTGTTTGTTTGTTTTTTGGTTTGTTTTTTTTTTTTTTTTTTTGGTGGTGGTATTTTTCTTCTAGTAAAGGGAGTATTATAAATAAACTCACACTTTTATCAAGAATATCACCTAGTTAAGATTCTGAAGTACCAATGATGTTTCAAAGACATATGTTCAGACTTTTTTACAGATTAGCCTGATATCTTGGTTTATGATGAAAATCTATAGGACCTATATTTGCATAAGGCAATCTCAGTTTTTCTTAAAGCTATATTTCACTTATTACAGAGTCCACATTGTCTGTTGCATTAGTCATCTAACTATATGAGGGATTCCACTTCCAGGCTAACCATTATATCATCATTGGAACAGTACTACATTTACAAATAGTTTAGTCTTTAATAGACATGTCAAAATGCAGAAGATGAAATTGATAAATCTCAGCCTATTCTATCCCTTTCATTCTCGTGGATTATAAGCCACTGTCAAGCTTCTGGAGTTTCATCGAATTATCATCCTGCTATCAAAAATAGAGTTACTTTTCTGATATCCTTGGCTTTTCTTTTATAGAGAATTACTTATAGAAATACCATTTAAGATATCAAATATGTGGGGCACCTGGGTGACTCGGTCGTTGGGCGTCTGCCTTCGCCTCAGGTCGCGATCTCAGGGTCCTAGGATCGAGTTCCGCATCGGGCTCCCTGCTCGGTGGGGGGAGCCTGCCTCTCCCTCTCCCACCCCCCTGCTTGTGTTCACTCTCTCGCTGTCAAATAAATAAATAAAATCTTTTAAGAAAAAAGATATCAAGTATGTTTTCAATGAAGATGAAGCCGCAGTTATATGCAGAGGAAAAGTGGAACTGGGGGGCGCCTGGGTGGCTCAGTTGGTTAAGCGACTGCCTTCGGCTCAGGTCATGATCCTGGAGTCCCGGGATCGAGTCCCACATCGGGCTCCCTGCTCGGCAGGGAGTCTGCTTCTCCCTCTGACCCTCTTCCCTCTCGTGCTATCTCCCATTCTCTCTCTCTCAAGTAAATAAATAAAATCTTAAAAAAAAAAAAAAAGAAAAGTGGAACTGGGATTGCTTGGGACAATGTGACATGTCAGGAGATTGCCTACCTGGCATTTATGCTGACGTAGTACATCCAAAATGTTCAATTTGAAAAATGCATCCGAATTTTTAAATACCTTAATATTGGTAGAATCTTCATGGACTAGCATTAGTAAGTGAAGAAGGAGGGAAGAAAGGAAGACAGGAAGGAAGGAAGGAAGGAAGGAAAATATATGGGTCAGGTTCTCAGTTTCAGATGACAGGGCAACCGTAGCTATATTCACCAGAAAGAGATTTATTAAGAGAGATAGACAACTCAAAAAATTGTTGGCACTGCAGAAGAAACAGATTGAAGGGGTTTCATGAGTCACTCTTTGTATCACCCCAGGAACAAGCTTGCCAAAATCGGGAAGCTCTGAATCAGGAAGCTACCCTACAGCCACTGACCTCAGAACCACCAGGCCAGGTCACTGCTGTGAGGAACCCTAACACGGTAAGTGCTTTGTACTTACTCTTTGCCCCTATCCGACTCATTTCTGAAGCAAAATTTTGTATGGGGAGGCTGAAAATATAGTTTTTGCATTATTATTATTACTATTATTATTATTATATTGGAAATGTGTATTTCACGATGTAGAATACTAGCCAAATGTACAGAGACTGCTCAAAAAAATTGGAAGAGACACAAATCAGAGTCCAATGTGAAATATGCTTAATAACCCCCAAACTTGAATGTTTAAGTATTAATTGCAGAAGGAGATAGCAATTTTGAAGGGAGGAGGCTTCAGCTACCACATTTGTTCAACTTTCTGCAAACCTATTTAGAATTCTGGTTCTTTACATTTTATCTTTCTGTTTTCTCTTAGCTGTTTAAAAGTCTTTTAGAATGAGAATTTTTGTTTTTTCCCCTCCTTTAGAGAGAGAGACGGAGACAGAGAGCATGAAGAGGGGTAGTGGGAGGGGCAGAGGGAGAGAGAGAACCCCAAGCAGGCTCCAGGCCCAGCACGGAACCTCAAGTGGACCAGTCCCTGGATCTGAGATCATGACCTGAGCCAAAATCAAGAGTTGGACACCTAACCCACTGAGCCACCCAGGCGCCCCAGAATGAAAATTTTTAATTCTTCAATATTCTTCCCATTGGAATAAAATGAAGAATTACTTCTGAAATGATGTCAGTCCCACACCATTTTATTGTATTTCTTTTCTTGATTATTTATATAGAAAAGTTTGGAAATGGTACAATTCTGTGTCTCCCTCCACTGTTCTGCAAGTATTAGTTTCTGGTAGCCTATTTCTCCAGACTGGAAATGAGTGGTCTTTTATATAAAAAGAATGGTTCCTATCAACATATTACTGAAAATTATTTACTTGACATGATTTTTATTTGAATAACAAAACCAAAACAAAAATAAAACCCCAAGTTCTTCAATTTCAGGAAAGAAAAAACACATACCTGAGAAATTTAAAAAACAAAAAAGGTTTCCCTTTAAATTGATGCTAGATGTTTGCAGGATTCTTGATGAATTTATTTAAAATCTAGAATTTAAAATCTAGATTAACATCACAATATTGGAAAACTAAAAAAAAAATCTAGATTACTTGGATACTTTTATAATAGAATGTTAAACCAGAATGATGACCATCCAAGTTAAGGCATTTGAAATTTTTCTTGTTCCCTAAAATAAGGAGGAATGCAATTTAATCCCTTTAGCAGCGAGGGGACATATTCTCTTCTTGCATATCAAATAGGCTACATTTCCTAGCCCCCTTGGATTTCAATGGGGCCAGGTGACAAGTTGTCTCCAATAGAATGTGAGCAGAGGTAATGTGTTCCAAGTTCAGACTAAAGCAGTTAAGAAATGGGTATGCTTTCTCCACATTCTCTTTTTGTCTACTGCCTGGATGTGAAGACTGCAGTAGTGGCCCTCAAGAGTGGCAAGGCTATTAAGATGGAAAAAGCCTGACTCTCTAGAAGACTGCATGGGGCAGAGTCCCTGCTGACTCAGGCTGGCCACTGAAGTAAGCAAAAAAGATATTATTACTTTAAGCCTGTGGGATTTTTAGGATTGTTTTTCAAAGCTGTTAACCTACCCTTTGAACATAGTGTGTTTGGGAGAAAGTAGTTAATATAAAAATTTGGTCTGCCTACTGTTGAAATAAATTCCGAGGCCCAAGATGGAGCTGCTCCTGCCTGGACCACCATGTCAGCAAACTGAAACTTAGATAACTTTCAGGCCCCTATAAATGCTCCACTAGACCAGAGAAACAGTCAGCCAATACCCAAATGCCAAGCCAAGTCTGGGCTCAATACTTATTTCCTTGTTCCTTTCCACCCCCAACAAGGTTGACTATGTGGCCCCAGCCGATATCTCCTATTTTTCTCTTCTTTGCTCTTTATTCTTTATCCTGGAAAAGCCTCTTGCCCTCCACCCCATTTTGCAGTTCTCTGAAGGAGATGATTCACTTCATGGAGTGTTAAAGTTTTATCACCTACATTGTCTTCTTTAATCGTTTTTTTCACACTGATAAGAGTTTCCATCATTCATATTTATGCAAAAGTATACTGCAAGTACCGAAGCATATTGCAAACTTAATATATGATTGTTATTAACAGCTTTAATAAAAATATTCATAGTTAGAGAGAATTCAGTATTGCAGTAGTGTGTTTTGGAATGGAAGTTGGGAATAGGAATGGATAGACAAAGAAGAATCCACTGAAATCTGACTTTTCTGAGAGGTAGTCCATGTTGCGAGATCATAGCTGCATGATTATTCTAATAGCTGAATTTATTAAGAAAAATACAGATTCATAAGAGAATGCAAAACATAAGACATAGATGACTTAAAAGAGGTAACAAACCTGAATCTTGACTCTTCCTTGTTTCTGGATTTTTTTTTCTTAATGCACTTTTATTTAATTTGGCTTAGCTATTTTAAAGATTGTATTACTCTAGTCAGAAGCAGCATTTTAGAACTCAGCTGGGTCACAGGGACTTTCTCACCACTCCATCCTAATTTGCAGTTTTGCTATAATAAAAGCCCTAAATATATTGCTACTGTCTAGACGTTTTATCTGAAACAAGTGTCCTTTGTAGTCTCAGAGGACTTTTCTATTTTATTTCCAGTAAATCAAAGTCTGTGAAGAGCTTTGGCTCTTATTAAGACATACCCTTCACAGTCCAGTGACTGCCAACAGTGGCAAGCCATTGACAGTTCATTTACATATAAGTGATGACTTCCATCAGGTAGTTGGCTCAAAAACACAATGGACATTTAGAGCATATCCAATATTTCTTGTTCTTTGATGAGCACCAAGTGCCAATTTTTATATAGAAACTGACTATTGAGAAGTGAAGCCTTCTTTTCCCTGACCTTACACTGTCTTCTGGGCTCTAGAGTGACATATTGTCACTGAACTTTAATGGAGGATCACACCTCGAAAAGACATTCAGTAGCCCTACCTCAGTTTGCTGAAAGTCAAGAACAATAGTCAAATGTAGGAAATAGAAGACAAGAACAATCATCACACTTTGTTAAAGGAAAAATAAACTTCTATATCCTGCCCCCAATTGTCGTAATCATAATTTTTATATTTTATTTTTATAAGGTAACTTGGATATTTTTATATTCATTGCTTTCTCTTATAAGTATATTTGCCGTTTGAATTAGTGACACTCACTAGGAAATCCTGTATTTTAGTTTGTAGGTGCCTTTCATTATAATTCTATGTTTTTGCTCCCAAATTTTTTTTTAATCGTGAAAGCAGAAATCTAGCCAAATTTTTATCCTAATAATGCTATAAAAAGGAGCAGGCTGATGATCTGTTACTATGCTGGAACTCAACTCATGTGTGATTTTTTTCCTTTTTTTTTTTTATTGTGCACTTTCCAGATTTCAACACTGAAAGTATTGAAATAAAAACTTTTTTCTTTAAAATGAAACCCTCTCAATTACCAACAGAGAGAATATGGATAATTTAATTTCATAAATACGCTAATGTCTACATTTTAGCTCGCCATCGCTTATTCCCCCCATCAAATGTTTTACTGCAAACATTTTCTGGTTAGAGGATCAGCATGTTTTTTAACCCAGCTTGGTTCTGGTTTTGGTGAGGCCATGACTTAACATGATTCCTGTAACTGGCTTTTCTAAAGATTTTATTCTAATAACTTCCATATGGATTCTACCCTAAACCCTATTGCATAAAGTAGCCTGAGAGAGATTTTAGTCTTAAACCGGAGTCGATTACAGAAGTAATAGATCAGAGGTAAGAACTGAAAAAATGAAACACACGCAGTTCCTGCCTCTATTCATATCTAGTCTCCACATTAGGTACAGGTTCTGTTCCTTCACTATCCTTCACTTGTTTCTCCAACCCCATTCATAGAAGGAGGGGGCGGGGGGAGAGAGGGATTGATGGACAAATGATGGATAGACAGATTAAAATGAAATGCAAGATTCTTAAGAAATTAGTGTTAGCCGCTGTGCTTCAAATCCTTTCCGAACTAAGGCAGGTAATTCAGGAGCACTTAAACTGACTTCAAGTTTTTCACTCAAGTGAGGAATGAGAATAGGGAAAAATAATAGTATGACCACACTAATAAAGTCATATAGTTTAAAACATATTCTGAGAAACCATATCCAAAAAACTTAAGTGAGTTTTTAGAAATAAAAGTCTTAAATTTTCTTCATGGCATTTATTGGTAATGGAACACAAGAAATTAAAGTCCAATGAAAGGAATACTTGATACTAGGTGGTTTCAACTTCAGTGTGATAAAACAGTAGCTTTTAATGAAGAAGATCCAATGAATGGTTCAACCAAAGATATTTAGAAATTATAAAATGACTTGTTGAAATCTTTCTTTCGCTGTCCAGAGATGCTTGTCATTTTTTTCCTGGTGATATATAATTAACCCATGGCTGATGTTAACATATCTCTTTGGGTAGATAGGTTAAACTCTTAAGATAATAAAATTGTATTGAAACATTATTCTGCTTCTGGTGATAAATGTCTCATTTTTCTTTCTCTTATAGATCTGGATACTAACTTTCCAACAATCCGGATGTTAGCTCTCTTGAGTATTGGATGTCCATTCACTATAAGACAAATATACAATTACATCAGTCAATTTTGAATTAATATAGCAATGTGTCATGCTTTTGAAAACATAAAAATCACATGAAATAAATTACAGTTGTGCTAGAACATTCAGAAGATTTGACTTGGACACATTTCCTTCAGGTGTTTTGCACTACATTCTATATCATGCCAAGACACTTAGCAAGGGTTACTGTGAGACCAAACAGCTGAGAGAGGGATGGCAGAACCTGGATTCCATCAACATACAGCTTGAAATAAATTAGATGCAACGTGTGTTTGACCATAAAAGCAACAGTATTGATTTTTTTTTTGCAATACAATATACTCAGCTCTGATACTGATAGTCAAATCAATATAAACCACTATTCATATAGATTGCTTATACTAGGTCCATCCTTAGGTATAAAATGACTTTCCAAATGAGAAATAAAAGCCATAGATATACTATGTCCACCATTATACACAGCACTAATTTACAGATAGGGCAGTGTATTTTTGCCTTTTGAGACCTTTCATTGTTACAAAACAAAAACATGACTGAAAAATAGTTTGTTATGAAAAGAACAATGCACATTTATACTAAAAGGAATTTAATGACTTGATGTGTTGTAAAAGAAGAATCAGGGCATTGTTGCTGTTTTTTATGTTTATCTATATTGTCATCAGACAAATAGCAAGGCTTATAATAACAAAACTAAATTATACTACATTCAGAGTACTTATAAAATAATTAGTAATTATCATTGCAACTGTGATCATTGGCAACCACCAACTGGTGTTCTAATCTAGTAGTCATACAAGATCAGCATGTTAGTTCTAAAGATCAGATCTTAGGAAAAAATGATCTCCTATTGTGATCTTTCTTAAAATTATATACAATACCAACCATACATTTCATCAGACAGAAGATATTTAAAACATAGGATTTCTCAAAATAGGTAAAATAGAAAAAAGTGAATATAATGGCCCAAGCTCTTGTTCTTATACATTTGTCAGTCAATCCAGATTTAATACTCAATCTTAGTTTCCTTATTTTTGAAATGGGGATAATATCTATCTTGTCTGGTTGTTGAAAGGATCCAAAAAAGATAACATGTGTAATAATACTGTATTAATATTGACTCATCAATTATAACAAATATACCATACTAACTCAGGGTGTTAATAATAGGGAATGGGAGAAGGGGGCTGCAGGTGAGGGGGGATATAGGAACACACTCTACTTTCCACCATTATTCCTAAAAACCTAAAACTCCTCAAAAAAATAAAGTCTATTAGTTTATTTTTTTTATTTTTTTAAGATTTTACTTATTTGTTTGACAGAGAGAGAGACAGTGAGAGATAGTGAGAGGAGGAACACAAGCAGGGAGAGTGGGAGAGGAAGCAGGCTTCCCGCGGAGCCGGGAGCCCGATGCGGGGCTCGATCCCAGGACCCCGGGACCATGACCTGAGCCGAAGGCAGACGCCCAACAACTGAGCCACCCAGGCGCCCTGAGTCTATTAGTTTTAAACAAGATATGTCTGACACTTCATAAGTATTCAAAATATAGTTGCTGTATTATTATTATTTATATCATGATGTTATAATATATAGGCTTTATAAAGGTATTTCACTAATAATTGTGTGAGATAATAGAAAAATACATATATTGGTCTCTGTCCCTGGTTCTTGGCACGGAGCTCCTAAAACCCTTGTAATTTTCTAAGTGATAAGAGCACTAGGAGCCTCTTTTGTTCTCCTGAGGTGACTCTAGGTGAGCTCCTTGATGAGGGGTGGTCACTGGAAAGAACAAGCCATGATTAGAAGCCTGGAACTTTCAGTACCCTCTTCTGAGAGAAGGAAGGAAGAGGGGCTGAAAATGGAGTTAATGATGGATCATGCTTACTTCAGAAAACCTCCATAAAAATCCCAATAGTAGGGCATTCTGAAAGCTTCTAGGTTGATGAACGTATCCACACCAGAGCGTGACTATACCCCAACTCCACAGGGACAGAAGCTCTACACCCAGAATCCTCCCAGATCTCGTCCTATGTATCTCTTCATCTGGCTGTTCAACTGTGTCTTATCAATCCTTTAATAAACTGGTAAACGTAAGTGTTTCACTGAGTCCTAAGAGCTGCTCTAGTAAATTAATCAAAACTAAGGAAAGGGTTGTGGGAAACTCTGATTTCTAGCCAAGTTGAACAGAAGTTGTGGGTAACCTGGGAACCTACTACGTGCAATCTGCATCTGAAGTAGGGGGCAGGCTCTTGGGATTGAGCCCTTAACTGTGGGATATGATGCTCTCTCCAGATAGATAGTGTCAGAATTGAATTAACTAACAGGACACCCAGCAGGTGTCCAAGAATTACTTGTTGGTGTGGGGGCAAAGAAAACCTCACACACTGATGACTAGATTCTTGGTGATCAGAAGTGGGATTGGGAGCCAAATCCTAAATTGTAGCATCCATTATTTCACAAATATTTCAATTAAACAAAGAATCATTTAATTTTAGAGAGAATAAAAATATACATGACATATTTTTAATCTTTCAAAGTAAATATTCTTGACCTTCATTTTTGTCATATGGCAGAGAACAATCCTTTTGACTTAAAAAGTCAAATCCTGAATTAATTATTATATATATTTTAGTCGCATTGCTAAGCTGGAAGAGAAGGAAGAAAATGCAGAGGCCAAAAACAAAGTATAATCAGTAAACTTAGTGGATATTTGAAAGCCAAAACCAGTTTTGTTTTGGTTTGGTTTGGTTTGGTTTTTTTGGTCTGAGGTTTTCTGCAGAACCCTGTGTACTTGAACTTCATTCAGCCTTGTAAGAGGAGTGGGGACAGGAGATAGAGCACAGGGTCCACCCAAAATGGAGAGTTCAGCAGGAGACCACAGTGGAGGGCTTGGGCCTCAGAGGGATAGGGTATCAGAGTAGGCAGGATGAGGTTAAGAGAGAGAGAGAGAGAGAGAGAGGAGGGAAGGGAAGGGAAGGGAAGGGAAGGGGAGGGGAGGGGAGGGGAGGGGAGGGGAGGGCAGAGGGAGGTGAAGAGAAGGAAAAGAAAAAAACACTTCAGAGAAAAACAGCAAGGAAACTTTCTTATCTCTAGGAGGCTGGGTAAATAGAGCAGAACCCCAAACCTGGCCCTGGTTTGATGTTCCAGTTCCTATCACCTGTGTGTCCAAAAATATCTCAATAAATTTAGGGTTTGTTGGGCTCCAAGAACAAATGAAAAACCTCTACAGAAGAAAGCAACTTCAACCAAGGCTTTTAAAATATGTCACAGAAACATATTTAGTAAATACCTATATGTTACAATGTTGCTTTAAATGGAAAAGCAGATTACAAAGCAGTATCTACAATATGATCCCAGGTTTTTAAAAAAGTTATATGCATAGGAAAACACCCATAATATTATATAGCAGAATATTAATAGTGGGTGGAATTATAATTTAGTTTTAGTTCTGTTTATCCATATTCTCAACAGTAGATATTATCTATGTAAAAATAACAATTTTAGAGATTTTTCGAGTTTCTAGATTGGAATATATGGTGGACAGTCATTTTTACTGTAGATAATGAATAAATAATCAGAAGTTAGATATCTTTGTTTATACTAGAATAATTTAAAGAAATGATTTTATATTGAAAAAGTATTCAAATTAAAAAGATAATATGCTAAAAATACGCATTTCATAGGCTGCATTTTCAGAGAAGAATACTAAAATTTTCTCAAAGATTCAAAGTATGCTTTGTGATCTGTTTTCTTTTCAACCACCTCCAGACTCTCATGCTCAAGTCTATTTCATTATTTCTCATACAATCTCTCTGACCTCTTCAAGGTTATTTATTATTCTACACTATTGGCTACTTCTTGTGAACGCTTCAAAATGAATCTTTGTAGAGCAACTTGTAAAGAAAACGAATACGGATTGTGTAAAAAGTAAAATATACATTTAGGTCATTGTATCCATGGAGCCTTATTTGCACAGGGTCATGCTAAGTGCTAGGAGCTAAGACCTCTCTGAGTCTCCATTTCCTAACTCAAAAACAATAAACAAACAAAAAAAACCCCTGCAATTATTATGTTACTCATCGAGATTTAGTTAGAAAAAATAAAAATGAAAGCAACTACATAACTTGGTATTATGGCCCTGCCTGCCAGATTCTTGTAGTCAATATATAGCAAAAGTATCATCGTAGATGACAAATGATTAGGGACATATTTGAGTAGTTACATTTGATGCTAGTATACAGCAGGGGCCCAAGTGTGAAACTACATTTTGTGCACCTTAGGACTTCAAACAGGAGTATGCCCAGCAGACTGGCAGAGCAAATCCTCCATGGACCCCTTTGCAAAGAAAGACCAAGAAATCCTCTTGGGGAAAAACTCTTAATAGAAGAAGAGTTAGCTGAGTATTTTCATCTTGATGGAATAAGACAGTGGCAGCTGCCTGGGATGGGTGTATTTATGTAATCTGAATTGCCTCTTGTTAAGATGATTTTGCTTTGACTCTTCCACTCCCCTGTTCCCTATCCAGCTACGCCCCCGTCCCCGTCCCCCCCCCCCCCGCCCCCCGGGGAGATTCTGGCCAACAACTTTTGTGAGAAAGGCCCCAGTGAGAAAATGGCAGAGCTAACAAATCGGTTTTCTTACACCATGTCCTGGGGTACTGAGAGCACAGGGTATCCGTGCTGAGAGGGAGGGAACAGTGGTACAAAGTCCGGGAAAGAAGCTTTCTCCTTCAGCCGGTTGGAATCAGGGCAGCATGGTCTGCGCAGGTGCTGATGGCAAGGGCAGCAGCAAGACACCTTCAGCAGGTCTCCTGCACTGCAGACTGACAGCAGAATGCGGAATGCTGTGCTACCGCCTCGGGTGGCGTATTTATGAGCGTACATGAAATGTCCTCGAAACAACCACGGTTATGGGGACTGCCTTCAAAGAAACTAGAGCTTGCATAAGTGTAGGTAGAAAATTCTGTGTGAACACTTTTCTACATAGTGTTTCGTATATAATGTCTACATATACACGTGTGCCTATACGTAGTTGGATATTACTTTGAAATATTAAATGTTTGCTTCCGACTCTTCACCGCTCCTAGCTCCTGGCTCTGCCATTACAGGCAACAGTGATGGTTTTCTTGAGGGTGACTGAAAATAAATCACCTCGTTTCTAACATGTATCAATTTTGAAACAAGGAAAAAATTATAAATTGCTAATAAACATTCCATTCTTGAGTTTTTGAACAGTCAGCTTCCTCTTTGTAATCTCTAAAGATCGAAAACATCGCTATTTACTAAGCATATCTATTTATAATGAGGTGAGTTATTTTGCGACATTCTACATATGCACTGCCCAGCAGCAGAAGAATCCTAGAACAAACAGGACAATGACATTTCAAGGAGGAGGTTCTAAAACACAAAGGAAAAACAATACTTTCAAAAGCAAGGCTTCCACTTGGAAGAGTACAGCTTTGCTCAAAATGTATAGCATTTGGGGGATCCAAGACACCAGAATCTGAAGAACTTAGCACATGGAGTCTTTTCCAAGTTACAGAGAATAGGAATTGGACTAGCAAACTGGTGGAAAACAAAAGAGGAGCTACTGATGCTCTCATGAGAAAGGGTCAGGCACCCTAACCCTCTGCACCTTGCCCTGGGGAAATGGAAAAAAGGAAATCTCAATGACCAAAAGCACATAGAGTTTGCGGAAAGATTTAGAGTAAAGGGTTTTGTTTTGTTTTGTTTTGTTTTGTTGTGTTGTGTTGTGTTTTTAAAGGTTTTATCTATTCACCTGACAGAGAGATAGAGAGAGAGCACAAGGAGGCATAGTGGCAGGCAGAGGGAGAGGGAGAGTAAAGGGGTTTTGTTGAAGGGGCTGCCATCCTTTTGAAAAAACCAAGTGGCCAATATGGTGCTGCCAACAGGAGCTGTGGAGAGGGTTTAGATAATGGTCGTGCAGTCTTACAGAACAAACAGCAGCCCAATGTGGTATGAGGAGAGCTACTGAGATGGCTGAGGTTCCCACGTGGGACTTTTGAGAAGACTGGCTGACTGAAGGAGGCAGAGGTCAGGACAGCCAGGGAACTGAGTATATGCACTTCTCTACTGGAGTTATGGCAGAGACTGAGGACGGATGCCCGTGAATGATTCCCAGGGTTCAGGCGGCATGAGTTAGACTTCAGGAGGCCAGCAAAGAGAAGAGATCACACTGAGGATGTCTGTCACAAGATGAAAGGAGATGGGGAGCAGTGCTGTTATAAGTGGGGGCCTGGCACAGAGTAAGTAAGAATCAAGGACACAATTCGATGGTATCTATAGGCAATAAGAGCAACATAAAAACATGAAAGTTAGAGATGTAGCTTATAGAATACTAAGAGGAAAGCAGTCTGATTACTAATAGGGAAATCTTTTCTATGTGAAAGACTTGAATATGAAACTCTACTTACTGTGCAATCTGAAAATATGAATTTCATCAAAATTGGCATCAACTCATTGAAGGGGGAGAGGGAAAAGGAGCTGACCTAAGTAACTTGAGAAAACAATGTTTTGACTGGAAACTGGAGGCTAATAACAAAATGCAAATGGACAGATGCAGATGGATACATACAGAAATAATTATAACTATGTTTACAAACTTGGCTTAGTATTCATATTATATTTCCTAGATCTGTCTACTGAGGGATCCCGGAAACCTTAGCAACAATGAACACATCCAGTGCCCAGACTTTGGTTTCTAAAGACTATTCTCCAATAAAAGGAACCAAGAGTTGGACTGCCTGGGTGGCTTGGTTGGTTAAGCATCTGACTCTTGATTTCAGCTCAGGTGATGATCTCAGGGTTGTGAGATTGAGCCCTGCGACGGCCTGGAGCAGCGGAGCCTGCTTAAGATTCTCTCTTTCTCTCTTCCTCTGCCCCTCCTACTTCTTTCTTCACACACACCGCCCCCCCCACCAAAAAAATAAAGGAACCAAGAGTCCTTGGAGAAATGGCCATCTCTAGGGCAAGCGCAGGGACGAAATGAGTCTGCAGAATCTTGTAATGCCAGAAAGTAAGGAAGTGCTCAGAAAACAAAAAGATAGCAGGAGGGGAAGAATGAAGGGGGGTATGTCAGAGGAGGAGACGAAGAACCATGAGAGACGATGGACTCTGAAAAACAAACTGAGGGTTCTAGAGGGGAGGGGGGTGGGGGGATGGGTTAGCCTGGTCATGGGTATTAAAGAAGGCACATTCTGCATGGAGCACAGGGTCTTATACGCAAACAATGAATCACGGAACACTACATCAAAAACTAATGATGTAATGTATGGTGATTAACATAACATAATAATAAAAAAAAAGAAAACAAAAGGATGGGGGTATTTCAAAGGGTGGAAGGAACCAACCTGAAAAATCACCCAATGTCTGAAACTGGAACAATTTGAACAACAACAACAAAAGAATGTATATTAGATTATAACTCAAAGTATAAAAGAAATATACATGAGTACATGTAAATAAATGATTGAATAAATGGGGGGAGAAAAAATCTTCATTACATAACAATTCTACATAAGTTATATAGATATTCCCACTTTCCAGAGGAAATGTTTCATTTCCCACCCATACCTCCTTGAGTGTGAGCTGGATTTAGTTATGGGATTTCAGAAAATAGACTGCAGAAAGTGGGTCGGGGGGAAAGTAACTAATAGTGAGTGGAGAAACCTGGCAAACACTACCTTGGCCAGTTGATCAAGGTTTATATCACCAGGTTAATAAGTCATATTGGTGGCATGTTCCTGCTAATATGATGTGATGAGAAGGGCATTTCACCTCTGTGATATTCTTTCAAAAAACATATAACCTCAGCATTTAAAAACAATAATGACAATGAGAATAATAGCTTCCATTAATGTACATTTATTCTTTGCCAGGCACTGTGCTGAGTGCTTTACTCATATTATCTCAATTTATCTTTCTACCAATACCAGATGCTATCATTATTATTTATAAGAAATTAAGACTCATAATACTAACATGTCTCATTGGGCTATAGGTAATGTTTGATCCACATATGAATTGCAGAACCTTTTATAACTTACTGGAAACCATAGCACTATTTAAATCACTCATTTTTAAAGTAGGTCTATGTTACATTATATTATTATCTGTCTTTTTTTTAAAGATTTATTTATTTATGTATTTAGGTGGGGGGAGGGGGGAGAGAATCCCAAGCAGACTGCACTGACCGCAGGGCTGGATACGGGACTCCATGACCCTGAGATCATGACCTGAGCAGAAACCAGGAGTTGGATGCTTAGCCAACTGCACCACTCAGGCACCTCTATTGTTTGCCTTTTTATATGTTTGTCCTGTATCTTCAAAATACCAGTAATTTACTTCTTTGTGTCACTGCATTAGTCTCTAAGAGAGTGTCTTGCAGATTAATTAGTGTTCAATAATTTTGATAATGCTTATTTTTGTTTTACAAAAATGACTTCGTATTATGCATATTTTTCTTTCTTCACTCAAGAAGAATTCATGGAAATCTCTCCAAGCTAACTAGTACAGTTCCAATTCATTATTTTATGTGGTGCATAGTATTCTGTGATAGGAATGTACCATAACATTGCTTAATGGATTAGTTTACTTTGTTCCTCAGTTTTTCTAAATAAAAAAATGCTTAAAATAAGCATGCTTGTTTATTTAGTAGTGCTTTCATTTCCATGTGGTAGATTCCCCCAAGATGTAGTGCAGTCAAAAGTATATTTTTAATTTTAATTGATATTGCCCACATGCTTTCTAAAATATTATGAAATTCATACTACCAGCAACATGTGACATTACTTCTTTGCTCACAACCTAGCCAGCAATAGCCACTATTGTTTTATTTCACTTTGTTTTAATTGTGGCCAGTCTAAAGACTGCTAATCCACTGAGTTTCTTGATTTACTAGTGACTTTGAGCAACTTTGCATATATTCAATGGCTGTTGGATTTTTTTGTGAATGGTTTCTCTGCATCTTTTGTCTATTTTGCTATTAGAGTATCCTCTGTTTATTATTTATTTATTAATTTGAGAGAAAGAGCGTGCTCACAGGCATCTGCATGCATGTGGGGGGAGGGGCAGAGGGAAAGAATCTTGAAGCAGATTCCACACTGAGCACAGAGCCAGACCTGGGGCTCGATCCCAAGATCCATGAGATCACGACCCCAGTCAAAACCAAGGGTCAGCTGCTCAACCTACAGAGCCTCCCAGGCACCCCAGATTGTCCTCTTTTGCTCAATTTTAAATAGCTCATCAAAATAAATCTCTGTCTTCTAAAATGCAGTTCTACTCCAAATCAAATTTTTAAATAGATTTGTTTATGGTATTTTTTCATAGAAATGTTTGAGATTAAAAAAAAGAAAACAAAGTCATTTTTCTTCTGCTTTATATTCTTTATTGAATATCTTTCTTGCTCCTAGCTTGAATATATAGTTCTCTAGATTTCCTTGAAGCTTGATTAATTGATTGATTGATTGATTTAGACTGGTTGTTAAATTTTCTCAATTGCTTCTTTCAGTATCTATTGATAATATCATATAATATTTTCCCTAAAAGTATTTATATAATAAACTATGGGAATAGAATTCTGAATTCTTAGTATGGTGTTATCCTTATATTTGGAACAGAATGTGTTTGCACTTAGGGTAATATCCTTCAAGAGATGGCTGGGACAACTTCCTTTTCTCCAAGTACTCAGTGCTCATAACTACTAAGACAAAGAAAGCATGCCAACCTCTTCCACCTTTAGAAACTTTCTTTGGATCTTTCAGGCCCAATTATAAGAAATCCACTCTCAGTAAGAGCCCTTCAGCCAGGTTCATATAATAGTGGCCAGGACCGTTTCCATTACCTGGATCTCATCCTCTGCCCAGTGGCAAAGTGATACAGCTTTGAAGCAAAGACATGAGAGATGAAAATACAAGGGCAATTTTAGAGTTTTCAATTGGAAATTCTTTGTCATATTTTTTCAAGGTGATAGAAAAAGACAAAGTAATAAAAGCCAAAGACTATACAATCTGTGTAAAAGGCACAAATATGAAATTTCTCTGAGCCGGGTTACATCATTTTTTCTGTGGGAGTCATGGTAGTGAATCAAGGCAAGAGCTTAATATTCCAAATAACATGAGATTAACACAAGAAGAAGGCCTGTCCAGAAAACACATATTAAAACCTAGAAAAAAATGTGTACAAATGCATTTTACCCTAGATGTTCTCCATAATTTAGTACATCCCTTGAGCATCATTTGCTTTCCATCTCCCTGTCAAAAGGAGCGTGCTGATCCTGAGCTACCACCGCAAGCCATCAGTCTTCAGGAGGCCACAATACTCATCAGAGCCCCTCTCCTCCTGTCCTGGCTGCAGCAAGCAGAAGCAGTTGGATTCTTTTATTTCAAAACAGCAAAACACCAAAAAGGAAGTTGAAAGAATCCCACTCTTTACTATCCAAGCCACACACAAGCCTTCCTGACATCCTGTAACCGTGCGCCTTGCACCAAGTAGAAAATAAACTCCAAGCAGCCCGTAAAACAAAACAAAAAACAAAAGTGGTATGATATTACTATAATAATATACGAGAAAATACTCAAGTGTTTCATTATTCATTTTAGTCTACTTTGGGACAAAGCAGAGTGAAGATTCAAATTGCCCAATTGCCTCTGAGAAGAAACAATCACAATAAAATTAAAGTTTCCCAATATCTGTGCACAATGGAAAAGAGCAAAGAAGGTTCAGACCATGTGTGTCATAATCTATTGCACTCTAATTGAAATCCAATTGATCTTAACAGGATTTAGATAAGGACATTTAATGGACAAACTTTTCAAAGCAGGATGGTCAATATCTCACCAAGAAGTGATAAAAATTCTTGTGACATTTTTAGTACAGAGTTAAGAGCATGAACTTTGGGATCAGAAAGACGAAAATTCAAATACTGGCACTTTTAACTTAGCACCTTATGGTCTTAAGAAAGATGAGTTTACATTTCTTCATCTGTAAAATGAAGAGAACAGTACCTACTTCAAAGAAATAGTATAGGCATTTAATGAGGAAAGACACATAAAGCATTTGATTTATATTTGAATGTATCATAATTTCTTAAATTGTATCTGTTATTATCCCCTTCTCTTCTTTTTTGTCCTCCTCTACTGAGATGGAGATTAGTTTATCACCATCTGCCCTACCATTTATTTATTTATTTATTTATTTGGTATTTTGTCGTTGTTGTTTTTAATAGTGTGTGTGCTATGTGAATGCCACTTCCAGACAAACAAACAACCCTTTTCCAATGGACCACCATATTGTTTCCTCTAACCTTTTCCTATAGACATATTCTGTATTTACCACTAATCTGCCTACATTCTGATGTGAAAACCCCTGATAATATAATTCTTCCTCCTTTCCTAATTGGTTTTTAACACACAATGCTACTTCCCGCACCCACATACATCACCCAATTAAATTCCAAGGAATATAAATTCTTCATTTTGTTCATTATTCTTAGGTAAATCAGATAGATAAACCTATCTGGTGTTTCCAAGAGGTCTGCAAAACCATCCAATCTTCCTGCCCTTCCACCTCTCCCTTCTTATATGGGCATGACTCTGGAAATCTTAAGACAGCATCTGATGGAGTGCTTCAAAGTTCCTTCTCCCAGAACTTGAAGCTAGGCAATGACACATTCTGAGTAAACATATTTATTGACTATATAATCCCTTTCCATACAGGGTCTACATCTGTGAAAAGGCTTAGAATTGGGTATGTTCACAGAGTAAATATGCTCACAGTTATGTTTTGCCACTTGATGTCACTCTGTCACATCTAAGCAAATATGGGGCCACTTCCTATCACCAAAATGCACTGCAGTTTAGGCACTTGTCCCACGCCTGAGAAATAACTAATAGTTGCCACAGTAGAAGCAAATAATAAGGATTAATCTCCAGTGTAAGACCAAGGCTGGCTCTAAGTATCCTCTGATGAGGATAGAACACCCTTATCTCCACCAACCACGACCTCATTGGATAGGTCTCCTCTTCCAAAGGACAGAGATAGATATACCTGCAGTGTTTCTGTCTCCAAGAGTATTCAGCTTTCCAAGCTCCGTCATGCCAGAGGTTGATGGAATCACTTCTTTTATCTCCTTGTATTGTATTGGTATCACTAGCAACAACTCAGATGGGTCTCTGATTTTATAATGAAAACCAAGGTTAGTCAATATATCTTTCCTATATAAAGCTACTATGCAAACATGATCCAGCTGTCCCTCATTCTCTAAGATTCATTCTACTATTACTGAAAAACCACGGAAACTAATTTTCAGCCTGAGAATCCAGCAACTATTTCTCATTAAGTCCACCCCAGAAAGAATTTTGTGGAACTGAGCTCATGAAAAACCCCAGTTCTAAGCCTTCCAGATTCACACTCGGCATTTCTGCTTCCAAAGATGGCCATGCCTAGAGATTTAACATATTCTACCCATGACAAAGTCTTTTTCTCCATTTGTTATTTCTCATGAATTTCTTAAGTTTAAAAAAAAATTACACTTAGCCTGAACCAATGATTAAAAACAACCAAAACAAATCTTGCTTAATTACAAGTTCCACAGCAGTGAGCACAATCTCATACTCGCAGAGATCCACATCTATCTGACATGAACATTCTCTGAACAGAAGATTTTTTTAAGTAGACTCTACACCTGGCATGGAGCTCAATGCAGGGCTTGAACTCATGACCCTGAGATCAAGACCTGAGCTGAGATCAAGAGTTGGATGCTTAACCAACTGAGCCACCCAGGGGTCCCTGTACAGAAGAATTTTTAAGTCCTTCAGAAACTAGGTCTCCATTGAGACTTGGTTAAAACTCATGTCCCATTGGAAATTTAGTAAAGTACTTCTTTAGACTTCCTCAATTCAGTAAATTCATATGGTGCTGAATACATTTGCTTCTCTTTCAGGCATATCTTGTCTTGAGCAGGACATTCTCAACAAAATTATAATTGGCACAAATTCAGTTTTCTTGACATTCCTCTCCTTTATGCTATCCTTTAATCAGAAAAATAAAAATGGTGAAATATACTCTTGGCTCGAGTACAAAGTAATTTTAATGCTGAGCAGAAGTTGGATTTAAAATTCTGGGTTATAGATCCCACAGTGTAACTCATATATAAGCCAGGGATCGATGTGACTCCATTTCTGGCATAATCTAAGGTAATGATGAAGAATTCCAAATTTTACTCAGTCTCAATAAAATGTCCCAAATGTAGTTTCTTAAAATTATTTTAAAGTAATCTTTAGACATCTTTTTGACAGTCAACACTTTTGCACATCCATTTGAAACTCCCTTTAAAAAATATTCTCTCTCGGGATGCCTAGATGGCTCAGTCGGTTGAGTGTCCAGCTCTTGGTTTTGGCT
Source organism: Zalophus californianus (assembly GCF_009762305.2). Taxonomy (NCBI): domain Eukaryota; kingdom Metazoa; phylum Chordata; class Mammalia; order Carnivora; family Otariidae; genus Zalophus; species Zalophus californianus. The sequence continues at coordinate 124,961,867 of NC_045596.1, forward strand.
CAGGTCATGATCCCAGGGCCCTAGCATCAAGCCCGCATCAGGCTCTGCGCTTAGTGCAGAGTCTGCTTGTTCCTCCCCCTTCCCCTCTGCTCCTACCCCACTCCCGCTCATGCATGCACATGCACACTCTTTCTCTCTCTCAAATAAATAAATAAATTCTTAAAAATCTATTCTCTCTGTTTGTTTCTCTACTCATCAGTGCTCCTCAACACCAATCCTACGAATCTTTTTGGTCACTCTAACAAAATTTAACCACATATGGCAACTGCTAAAAAATCTATCCTTCTGTCTCTCTTTTATCCAAACTTCAATAAATGTCCCCATAGTCTTGATCTTTCCCTATTTCTCTTCTTCTATTCCCATGCTGTTAATGTGTTTATGCTCCTGAAATGCTGCTTGTACCTTACAATTCTACCTTCTTCATGTATGTCTCTAGAAAAGCATTTTTCTTCTACTATGATTGATTTTTTAGACAATAATCAGCCTATTCCCACCCCCTTGAATTCTGGAGAATAAAATACTCTAACATTGTAACTGCTAATGTTTCAATGGTTGTATAGAAAAGGAAACCCAGGCTTAGAGGGACTAAGTAACTTGCCCAATTAAGAGGTAGATTATGAAGGACTACTCAAGTCAACATCACTCAGAGTTTCATTTAGACAGGCAGCATTAAATGGTGGTTATGAAGACCAACTCCAGGCCATACTGTCCAGGTTGGAATCATCAATCTGCAGCTTACCATCAGTGTGGCCTTGAAAGAATCTCTCTATGCTTCATTTTTCACATTTTTTAAGTGGGGATAGTGACCATATTGCTATTTATAATTTTTGTGATGATTAAATGAGTTAATACATGGGCAAAACACACATAGTAAATGAGTTAAATGAGTAAAACACATAATAAATACTAAATTATTATTATTAACCACTATACTGTATTGCTTTTCAAATTCAAAAAAGAATTTTTAAATAAGTGTAAATTTGTTAGTCAAAATAATATGTGATTAGTCTACAACTCAGGTTATAAATGGGGACATACTTGGCTTATTTACCAAAGGAATAATTCACTAACTTGACTCTCCATGTCAGATACTTTAGTAGTTAAACCCTCAATCTGAGTTTGAAATATGTAACAGATGCTTAATGATGATAATGATGATGATAGCAATAATTGCTAACGTTTATTGAGATTTACTGGGCACTAGGTGCTTATTTGATGCTATAGTACGTACTTTAATCATCCCTATTCACAAATGAGGAAGTTGAAGCTAACAGGTTGAGTATCTTGTTCAAGATCAAGAAGGTACTAAATATCAAAGTTTGGGCTTTAACCTATTAAGGTAATTACAGAGCTTATACAGCCTAACGTTCACAACCAAAACACAATTGAATATTACATAAATTTTCAGATAAATATGTTTCAATTATTTGTAAGTCTAATTGTATATCTTTGGTTTATCTTCAGATTGTATTACATTTGATATTCTAATGAAGTTGTGCTGTTGGTTACAGAGTCATATATCTGTTACTGATAATGAACTTTGGGTACAAAAAAATTATTTAATATAAAATTTTTCCTAAATCTTAGAGTAAAAAGAACTCCAGATGATGTACCTGCTAAACCTATGGGCATGGATAATATGTATAAATTTAAATGTAATTTTACCAAGAACTCTGTAAGGTGGCCCCATTCTAGAAGGAAGAAAGCCATAGCCCAGAAAGGTTAATAAGTCACACAGACAGTAAGTGGCAGAATGGAGATTTGAATGCAGGTTGTTTTCTGATCACGAAGTAATTTCCATGGAACCAAGTAGTCTTCCAAAGTAGGTATTGTTGCTTAAATTTATGTTATGACTTCAATTTTTTTCTTATAAACAAATCTAACTTTAATAAAATCAATCTGTAATCATACCCTCAACTGCATCATTTTTCCTTGATTTATTCTATTGTCACAGTTCCCTGGTTTTGAGAGACAAAATTAGTGGTGTTACACCTAGAATTTTTATAATTCAGCATTTACTGTATTGGTAGTGAAAAAATTACATATATTATCCATCAGATCATATCTGGTAGCACAGGAATATTGTGTACCAGTCTAGACAGTTTCATGCCTGAGACTATAATGCAATCTGTCCCTATAAGATACAATAAGCAGAATAGGTTTATTCTGTTTCTTCTCAGAAGGACTGCAAAAACAAAGACCTTGTGTTAAATCTCCAGAAAGAAAATGTTGACTAGACTGATGATGTGAAAGCAAATTCAATAACTAAATGTAAGATGTTTTCAAAAATACCCTGGATCTTATTTTGTGTCAGACACTGTTCTAAGCATTTTATGTGCACTGTGTAATTTATTTCTTATCACAACTCTATGTGACAGGTGCCATTATAATCTCAATTTTATACAGGAGGAAACTGAGGCACAGAAATTTTAAGTAAATTTCCCACAGTCACAAGGTTAGTAAATCCTATTTCTGTACCTCAAACCCAAGCAGTAGAGGTGAGGTGACTGACTCCAATATATAAGAACAACAGCATCAGCAGCAACAGCAATGAGTCAGACACCTAGATAAGCACCTCACATGTATTTTTTCATTTATTCTTGATACCAACCCTATGAGATGCTACTATTGAAATTCTCATTTCACAGATGAGAAAGCCATAGCAGTTAAATAATTGTACAGAATCACATACTTATTAAATGGCAAGATTAGGATTTGAATCTAGCTAGTCCACAGACTCCATACTTTGGCCTTTGTCTGAATATTAATTACCTGCATAGATATTTAATTGATACACATTTATATTTTACACAAATATTTTTACACACATTATGATCTTAGCTCCAGGAATTTAAATGTAAAATAATTACACAAGTACTTATATACATTTTCTATTCTTAGATACTGATTCTGCAGTGGATACCGGGGATGGACTCCTCCCTTCAAGCTTCCTTCTAGATTTAGAGCAACTGGAAATAAAAACCTTATTTCTGACATGTCCTTGAAACTAAGACTCTGGATATTATCTTCTACCAATTAGCTACACTTTCAAGGATCTGGAAGGTGAAAGGCATGTGAAGATATTTTTTCTACCTGTTTTTTTTTTTTCACCTCTCTGCTAGCAAAGTAAAAAAAAAAAAAAAAAAAAGTGGGTTCCTTCCACTGCATTGTTCCAAAGACTATTACCTAGATTCTTGAGAAACTAGAAGAATTTGGAACGGTAACAGTAATCCACCTAATTTCACATCCTGATTTCTGGATCAGCTATTGGATGTTTTTGAATTCGCAACTCCAGCGGCAACACTGCCAAGGTGGGAGCTTCCATGGTGGGTCAGGTCTTTACTGCTCTGAGAGCCAATCCTAGAAGTCCAAACTAAAGTCCATCCCTGTACCCTCCAGCGATTTTTGTTAAGTACTTAATTTATTGTATCAAATCCATTTCTTCTTAAAATATCTAGCGTGCTTTTCATTTCCTCTGCTGAGCCTTGAGATACAGTATTCACTGTGAACTGTATGATTGCTCTCTGGAGCAATTCTTGGAACCGATGCCTTTTAGAGACTGTGGGGCTATTGTACCTTACACTTTTGTCTTTTCATGCCTTCCAGTCCTTCCTCCTCGCCTCATCCTCCTTTCCTTCATAAGCCTGTCCATTCACTGCTTCTAAACCATTTACAAGAACCCTTTGATAGTCGAGCCTAATATACCCTTTGCTTCCAGTTCAGGAATATTAGTATCATTTTGAAAGAAAAAGAAAATTCAGGAAATAAAACATTCAAAATCAAATCGATTTTGGTTTGTTTTAAGCCACTTAAAACAATGATGTTTCTGGGGCGCCTGGGTGGCACAGTCAGTTAAATGTCCGACTTTTGGTTTTCTGCTCAGGTGGTGATATCGGGGTCATGGGATCCAGACCCCCATGTGCCTCCATGTTAAGTGTGGAGTCAGCTTGGGACTCTCTCTCCTTCCACCTCCCTCCCTTCTCTCTATCAAATAAATAAATATTTTTTAAAAACACAGTGATGTTTCTGATGAAAGGAAGTTTTGTTTGTTTACTTGTTTTTCTCTCCTCTGGTATATTTAAACTGAGAAATAGGTCCTGGTACTTAGCTCCCATCCTCTTGCCACTTTTCACCATTGGTGCAACACCCTTTGCTGCTGCTATTGTTACTGCTTCACCCTTCTCCTAAAAATTGTTTCAAAAAAGATTGTAGGGGAGCGCCTGGGTGGCTCAGTCGGTTGTGTCTGCCTTTGGCTCAGGTCATGATCCCGGGGTCCTGGGATCAAGCCCTGAGTTGGGAATCCCTGCTCAGTGGGGAGCCTGCTTCTCCTTCGCCCTTTGCCTCTACCCCCTGCTCATGCATGCCCGCGCTCTCTCTCTTTCAAATAAATAAATAAAATCTTAAAAAAAAAAAAAGATTGTAGGTACTGTACTTGATGCTTGGTGTTTGCCACAAATATAAATGTCTTCAAAACTAGAGATCAAAATCATGCCAAGTCCCTTGCCTCTGCCACAATTTTATACAAAATCCTTCGGCAAAAACCGGTTTTAAAAATCCCATCAATTTTTTTCTAGGATACTCTCTATTAGCAATAAAGTTTAGCCTAAGTGTTTAGCCTAGGAGTAGTCATCAAGAAAGCGCCAAATCCATTCAGTTAAAAAGCTCAATAACTTCATATCAAAGAAGAAATACTGGTACCAGAGCACCTTGCTGAATTTGTACTCAGCTGCACACTAAAATAAATACCATACATATTTATACGTGATGGTTGTTGGGAAGAATATCAGAAGGGTAAACAACATTTGGGAAAACCAACAGCCATTTGTTTCTTTGTACCTGACCAAAAATATGTTCAGCTGGTATTTGTGCTACTACATAGATGGGCGCCTACAACCCATCTGATACTTCTGCTCTCATCCTCCTTCCCTGCAGAAGGGAAGGAGAAGACAGATCAAAAACAATGCCTAAGTCCCGAAATGCCACAGCCAAACCAGAAAAGTATCCTAACAAAAGAGAAAGTCCCTGTCACTGGGAACTGGGTTAGCTCCTACTTTTTGTTTCTGGACGGCAAATGGGAAGTGTTTTGTAGAAAAAACAAATATTAAGTAAAATACAATTCCCACTCTCAAATTGTTTTAAACCCTAGTTTGAAAGTTAATCAGGTTAATGCACTTCTGTGGGAAGAACTGGGACTTTTTGAACTGGTTTTTTTCCAGATCTTTTACAAAAATAGAAATAAAATTCCCATTACTATTTTCTTGCTATTCCATTGTGTTTTTACTACATATTGTAATTCATTGATTTTTTCCTCCCAGTTTATGCTTCTTTAAATTCAGATCGGAGGCATGGAAATTCCTCAGCGAATAGTATTTGATGCCACAAGACTATTTTAATTTAAATTTATTATAAATAATCATTCAATGAAACAAACAAATGTCTATTGCATTTTCAATGATAGAGCCAGCAGGGGAATATTTGAGTATTTTATTTCCAATGATTTATTACTGAACATTCACAGACGTACTAAAAATGTAAAAGAATTATACAGTTAAAACCAGTTAGAGTCTACAATTAATATTTTACTATATTTTCTTTATTATGTATCTCTCTACTTATCTGCCCTGTTTGGGGATTATGTAATCGGATAGTAAGAGGAATCAGCTGAAACGCCTTTAAAAAGGGCATAACTGAATAGAAGTCTCCCCACCCTTAATAATGTTTTCAACATTTTGACTTCGCTTTTTCCTTTCTAAAACTACTATAAAAATGTGGATAATGTTTGAAGTGAACACTGGGATTATGACTCATATCTCAAATGTTTTCTGCAGGTTTTCTCATATTTTTCAATAAAGTAGGATTTGTTGAGCAGTAGAGGACAAAAGGTTATCATTGAGTATCAGACTAATACATAAAGCTCCTTACATGCCATCACACTGCCCTCGATTTTTAAATAATGGGATTTTATAAAAAGACTGAATAAAGGACTCTAAAGCGATAAACTACAGAGAGATCCTAGATGCTATTGCCAAAAACAGATAGCACTCAATTAGTTTTTTTAAAGGCATTCTTATCACATCTTCTCCTAATATTAGCTTTCTCAATAAACAATAGCCTGCTGCAATATTGCCAGGGTTGCCCAGCTGAGATGACAATGTGCAATGGCAGATGATCGGGACCATCAAATTGTTGATGTTATTCACAAATGGCACTCACTGGCCCTTCGGTTTTTAAGACTATTCTATGACTCTAACATGAAACCAGATTAATATTTATGTGGTAAGAGAGATGAGAAATGCATTTTCCTGCAATAAAAAAGGAACTAAAAATATTTTGTGGGTCCATTTTCAGCTACTAACTTTTATCTAATTGAGTTTGAGATGTACATAAAAAGCAACAGACACAAATCTTTCTGCTTTTTAAATAGGCCTTAAATCTTGTATGACTATTCAAGAACTTAGTTAAGGTTTTCAGGTTGTATTTGCTATAAACAAAGGAAAAATAGATAGGGAAAAAAATCTCTATAATTTAATGTACTAATGCCACCATTCACACTAGGTTATGCCAGTCTCTGTTTTTTAAACATATTAATTAGTACATTAAACTACTAATCAAATTAAAGTTTAGAATATTATATAATCTGTTCTTTTTATCCAGAATATAGAAAATTTCTAGTTTTCAAACTAAAAAAAAGTCAGTATTTTAAACCATCTAATTAAAAACTATATTTTCAAGATATTTGGGCACATTGGCCCATTTGACAGTATTGAATTATTTGACTTTCTGAAAGGAAATTCAAATTTTATTTAGATTCTAGAGGCAAAGTAAGACATGTCAAAATCTTTGTAACATTATAATATCTCCAATTCAAGACAGAAAGCAATTACTAGCTTATGATAAACAAAAATTTTCTTAACACTATCTGTAATGCCTTAAAAAGTGTGGCCTCTTCCTATCTTTCCAGTCTCTTCTGGAATGATGTTCACAGAGTTTCCAGATGAGTCAACTACCTAGTTTTCTCCCACCTTAATGAACTGCCTCTTCTCAGCCTTTTAAGGATTCTTCCTCCTTCTCTTTGACTTGGTATCATATTCTGTGCCTTGAACACTCCTCTATCTTCACCCCCTTGATGGCCTTATCCAATCCCCTGTCTTTAAATATCATAAATTTGTTAATGGTGATCAAATTTATGTCACCAGCTTCAATAGCTCCCTAAACTCCAGATTTGGTATGAAAGGGGGCTCTAGGATTCACTACATATCAGGCGGGGAAAAATGAACCCTTTCAGTGATGTGCTGCTCTAGTAAGAACAGATTTTACACATCTCTTCCCAATTCTGCATTCAGTGACATCCAATTAGTAGCCTGAAATTGGCCATAATGGGACTATTTCGCCCATGAAAACCAGCAAATGGTACAAATCCTTACCCCTCCAGAACTTAGCAGCACACAAGTGCCTGTGATAGTCTGGAAAGGCCCCAGAAAATGAGGGCCAAGAAAATGCTGAGTAATTAAAATGCCCTTTTTTGGGGGGGGGGATTATTTTGGTTATTCCTTGAAGATCATTTTCTAAATCTATTGTTTCATTTTATTTAAAATATCTTTATACACACAAAGTTCCAAATCCTGATCAGCAGCTAGATTTGGTGGTCTTGGGGTATTTAACCTATTCATTCAGGTGGAATAAAAAGACTGGAGCAATATGTGAAAATAGAAGAAACAAACTTAATTACTTTAATTAAATTTTACTAATAACTATTTTACTAATAATTATTATCTAGATTGGGATCTTATGGTACTGCTACCTCTAACTCTCTCCCAGTGCAGATATTTAGATCCAGGAAGAGACACTTAACACAAGTTGGCCAATCAAATTTTTTTCTTCTGGAACTTGTAGGCCAGTTAGCTCTTGATAGCCAAGTTGGAAAGTCATATTTATATATTCCATCTGACATTAGTGCTGTGAAGAGCAATATGGTGTAGAGCAGGGGAAATCACAAAGCAACAGGGAGAATAAGGCAAATATGCAAAGAGAAACAGCGCCAAGAGAACTCGTGGTCCAGGAAAGAGATGGCAACTTGACATTTCATACCCCATAATCCCATGTAGCATGGCTATTCTCCCTGCAGTTGGGTTTCATGTGCTTCTGTTCTGTTCTTTAAATAAACACTCTTTTAGCTTAGAAGTTCTTCTTATTAAAAACTGCCTTTTAAGATTTAGTTGAGGGGCGCCTGGGTGGCTCAGTTGGTTAAGCGACTGCCTTCGGCTCAGGTCATGATCCTGGAGTCCTGGGATCGATTCCCGCGTCGGGCTCCCTGCTCAGCAGGGAGTCCTTCTCCCTCTGACCCTCCCCCCTCTCATGTGCTCTCTCTCTCTCATTCTGTCTCAAATAAATAAATAAAATCTTTAAAAAAAAAAGATTTAGTTGAGAAAAAAAATATTTCATTAACAGCCAGATATGGTATTAAATTGACCTCTTGCAATCACCACTTAGGTGTGTAATCATCATCTCAAAATTTACATGTAGAAGTGAATTCCTGAATTTCACCCAAAGCTGCTTCATTCAAATTTCATCTTCTTCTTCAGCTCAGTAAATGTCTCCATCTTTTTTTAGTTGTTCAAGCTAAAATCATTAGATTTTGACTTCTTTTCTCTCTCATAACTATATCCAATCCCATAGTACATCCTGCTGGCTCTATCTGCTGAATATATTCAAAATCGGAGTACTTCTCATCATCTCCATTGTCACCAAGCTCTTCCAAGCCATTATTCTCTCCTGCCTGGATTATTGCAATAGCTCCTAATAGTCCTTGCTTCTGCCTCTCTCAGCCTCCACCCTCCCCCAAGTCTATTTTCTACACAGCAGCCAGAGTAAATCATCTCACTCTTCAGATCAACACTACATTAAGCTTCCCATTTCCCTCAGACTAAAAGCCAAAAAACCATATAATGACCCTTCCCTTTAAACTCTGTAACCTCACCTCCAACTATTCACCTCCCTATTTATTTCCTTCCAACTACATGTTCTCCCCTGCTTTCCTGAAACACTCTGGACACCCTTCTTTTCAGGCTCTTTGCCTTTATTGTTCCATTTGTTTCTTAGAATTTCTCCTCAATTATCTGCTCAGTTCAATTCCTCAACACCTTCAGGTGTTTGCTCAAATGTCACCTTATGAATGAGATTTTCTTGGCCATTCGATTTAAACTGAGGTACCACCTTCCCCCTGGGACATCTTAGCCCCTTTCTAGTCCCTTTCTGACATATAATTTACGAGCATATAACACAGTATATATTTAATTCATTTTGTTTGTTTCTCTCCATTAAAATATAAACTCTCTGCTGGCAGAAATTTTTGACTATTTAGATCACAACTGCATCTCCCTGTGCCTAGAAAGGCTCCTTGCATATAGTAGATGCTCAATAAACCCTTGAATAAATGAATGAGTATATTCAGATAATAAATAAAAATACTTGTGGGGGTGAAGTTGGGAGAATAGCTGAATTACACAAACTATTTGCCTCCACTGCCCTAATTCAATGGAATATTGCCAGCTCTTTGTTTTGTTCTATTTAGATTCTGCATCTGTGTAGATTTCGTTTCCAAAATTTGTGGATGTATAGTAATTTAGTCAGGAAAAAAGTTGTTTCCATGGATGCCTGGTAAACTGATTACAATGAAACTGGCACTGAGTTCTATAATATGACACCATGGCATATTATAATTCTAATTTACACTATAAAGTTTTTCTAGTGACAGAATGGGTACTTTCTCAGCTCTTTTTTTTTTTTTAAACAGAACTTAGATAAAAAGCCCATGTTGTATCTGGCATCTGGTCACTCATAGCAATCTTCTCAGATAAAAACACAATGTCAGTGAGAAGAAAGGAAAAATATCCTGCAGAATAGAAGGGAATAATCCCTTGCAAAACTGTCTCTGGATGCTAATGAACCAACAATAAAGGCCCTATTATGAAATTGTTTTGAGTGATATTGTTCACATTAAGTTTCAGTGATGCCAAAGGCAGAATCACCCTGAGGCTTGGATACATCAGTTAGGATGACACATATTTAAACTCATCAATTTTAATAATGTTTGGTGCATCTAGTTTATATCAGAACGAAAAACTGGAAACGAGTTTTATTTTTAGTCTTATTTTTACATTATTGATCATATTCTTGAACAGAAAAAAAAGGAAAATTATACTGAGGCATCAATACCCTGAAATACACACAAACATATATCCTAATGAGACAATACTAGCATTTAAATAATGTGGAGTCCCCCTACCCGTCTCCAGGCTGAAAAAGTAACATGTTTTTGTTTTGAATTTCTCGTATCCTCATACTCTAAGATCTTGAACTCTGGTTAGATTGGTAATTGCTTCCATTGCCATATGTAGACACTTTAAATAATGATGTAGGTGATTGGAACTGGAGACAAAAAGCATAGTCAATATATTTTGACTTGCTCATAAATCTAGGAAATTTAGAAAATCTGTGGTCATTAAGTAATGTTTGAAATCATATGTAGATAATGAATTCCTCTATGGCCCTCCAAGGATAATACAGACTCCAAATTAGACACTAGAATTTTTTACTACATGACTATGATACTGAGATCAGATGGTCAGTGTTTTGGCATATTTAATAAAAAACGTTTGACACAATTCTGTTTTTTAAATGTACAATTAAAGTTATGTCGCAAACTGAGTAGCTGATTTCAGAAATTTTTAAGTGTTCAGCTATAAAACTGAGTATTAAATTTGAACAGCTGGATCTTTTTGGCCAACTCTACTGAAGGGATGGGCTAAACTCTGCCATGATTAATCCTCACATCTTTGTAGAACATTCTGGAATATATCTTATATTAGAAATTCTTATAAAGTTACAATTTCTGTGAATGTGAAGATCATGTAGGACAGATGATGAAAAGTATGTCTTCTAATAAAATTTGAGACCTCAGAAGAACACTAGAGATTCATTTTGCTCAATTTTTTCATTTTCCAGATAAGAAGTCCAAATCCAGAAAAGCAAAGTAATATGGATTCATATTAGTAGTTATAATTGCATAATGTGACTAAAGGGGATCTGAATATGCTATCCCAAAATATGTCAGCCTGGCAAAAGGATGATTTTGAGCTAAAGGCAAGTGAGAAGAAACAGATGCAGGAAAAACTCTCTGCTCTCCCCCTTTCTGCCTAAAAGCAGGATGTAAGTTTCCTTTGGTAAAGGTGTTCTCCTCCCTTCTCCTATAATAGGAAGAGGAGAATGATTCTCAAATAAATCCAAGTTTTTCAAGTTTCTCTATGTCTACTGTAATTCAAAGTGCAATCATCAACCACTTCTACTATTGCATTACCTGAGCACTTTGAAGCATGCCTAGCACACACTAAATGCCCAATAAATATATTTTAATAAATAAATGATTGGCAGAACTGGATTCCTCTCATTTGTTTTGCTTATCCTCTAATTCAGTTTCCAAGGGGCACAGGGATCTTTCCAGTTCTCTGAAATTACCATGTCATTCTCCTATTTAAAACCCTTATTGGCTTTCTATCACTTTTTGAAAAAAAATTAATAAGCCTTAAAAGGTCCTGCATGATTGGATTGGTTAATGCTCTATCTTGTACAAAACAAGATGAGAAATGTGAGTCTGTGCACCTGTAATTTATTACCACCATATAGGATTTGCACTGTGATGTCAACGCCCACATTGAATAATTGGGAACTGTGAGTGTGCCATACTTCAGTGGAGGCAAGAAAAGAGAATATTGGGGTAAAGGTGATCCCACATGGCACATACTTTTTAAAATAAAATTTTGGGGTATGAATATTTTCAGACACAAATAGAACCTACAAGTTCATATACTTATCATGTAGATTTAACAATTATAAATATTTTACATTCCTTTTTTATAGCTAAAAGTATTTTAAGGGAAATGTTAAACCTCACGTCACTTTATTTCACACCTTCGATGGGTACCTTAATAATATGCACACTTCCTTGTAAACTATAATGTCACTATCACATCTAACATTATCTGATTCAAAAGTCATATTCAAAAATTTACAATTTTTTCAAAAAATGTCTTTTTTTTTTGCATATGAGTTATTAGAATCAGGATCCAAACAAGATCCATACATCGTGTTTGTTTATGTCTCCCAAATCTCTGAATAATCTGAGGCAGTCCTCTTTCCCATCTTTTTAAAATCTTATCCAATTGACTTGAAGATACAGGGTTTATTGTCCTATAGAATCTCCTGTATTCTAGATGTTTCAGTTTGATTCCTTTGTGGTCTCATTTAATTTGTTACCACAAAATTTTCTATAAATTGAAAGTTATCCCAAAAGAAGTTAATAAAATCAGATTTAATGTCCTCCTGCAAATCTTCCCACCAAAAACAATGAAATGATGCTGTGTATTTTACATAACATCACAGAGGAGGCACGTAACATCTAATTCTTCTTCTTAGTGATACTAAAATAAGCGTCGGTTCAAGTGGCGACAGACTGACCCCTCTATTATAATATTACCAATCACGCTTTTACCCCATAGCTTCATTCGTTGATGATCTTTGTCTGAATTAGTTTTTAAGGGTTTACAAAATGATAATTTTCTAATTCTATCAATTCTTCCATAGTTATTTGTTGCAATATCTTGTAAAAACCACCACAAAAAAAAAACCTTTCCCTTGTCAACTAAGGCTATTTGTTTATTCTAAAATATGGTTCATATGGATAAAGCAGGATGATGATCTTTGTCTGAATTAGTTTTTAAGGGTTTGCAAAATGATAATTTTCTAATTCTATCAATTCTTCCATAGTTATTTGTTGGAATATCTTATAAAAACCACCACCACCACAACAAAAAACTTTCCCTTGTCAACTAAGGCTATTTGTTTATTCTAAAATATGGTTCATATGGATAAAGCAGGATTAATCCTAATTGTCTTCCCTTAATTGAGAATAGCTGCTGGTCCAGGACCTAGTCTGTGTAGGTGTGTTTATGTTTCTATAGCTTTATTGAGATATTTCACATACTATAAATTCACAGTATACCGTTCAATGGTTTTCTCTCACAGAGTTGTGCAGTCATCATCATAATCAAATTTCAGAACATTTTCTTTCTTTTTTTTAAGATTTTATTTATTTATTTGAGAGAGAGAGAATGAGAGATAGAGAGCACGAGAGGGAAGAGGGTCAGAGGGAGAAGCAGACTCCCTGCTGAGCAGGGAGCCCGATGTGGGACTCGATCCCGGGACTCCAGGATCATGACCTGAGCCGAAGGCAGTCGCTTAACCAACTGAGCCACCCAGGTGCCCCAAATTTTAGAACATTTTCAACATTCCTGAAAAACTCCTGCCCATTAGCAGTCACTTCCCATTTTCCCCACTCTCTAGTCTTAAGGAACCACTAATGTGTCTGTATAGACTTGCCTGTTCTGGCTATTTCACATAAATGGAATCATGTAATGTGTCACTCTTTGTGACTAGTGTCTTTCACTTAGCATAACATTTTCAAGGTTTATCTATATTGGGCCATGTATCAGCAATTCACTCTTTTTAATCGCTGAATAATATTCTATAGTATTGATAAAACATTTTGTTTATCCATTTGGGTGCTATTAACAATAATACTGCTATGAACATCTGTATGTGAGTTTTTATATGGGCTTATCTTGGGTAGATATCTAAAAGTTGAATTGCTGGGTCATATGGAAATTCCACGTTTATCCTTGTGAGTAACTGCCATACTGTTTTCCAAAGTGGTTGTATAATTTTACATCCTCACCAGCAATATATGAGTGTTATGATTTCTCCATCTCTTTAACAACAATCATTATTATCTGTCTTTTTATTTTAGCCATCCTAGTGGGTATGAAGAAGATTTTAATTATGATTTTGACTTTCACTTCCCTAATTACTAAAATTGCTGAGGATATTTTCATATGCTTACTGACCATTTGTATATCTTCTTTGGAGAAAAATTTATTCAATTCTTTGCCTATGTTTTATTTTGCCACAGTACTATGGAATCACAACCCACTGTTACAACCTTATTTAACCTTAGTTACTACTAAAAATCCTATCTCCATATATATTTACATTGGGGGTTAGGGCTTCAACATATGAATATGGAAGGAACACAATTAAATCCATAGCAATCATGCTGGCTTGATTACTGTTGCTTTGCAGTTAATTTTTAAATCATGAATTCTCCAATTCCAGCAAGTGGTCCATTGACTTTCTATTCTTTATTTCATTATTTCCGCTCTAATATGTTTTTTTCCTTCCATTTCTAGATTCTTAGGGTGGAAAGATAGATTATTGATTTGAGATCTTTCTTCTTTTTAAATACAGACATTTCAATCCCTATCAAAATACCATCAACTTTTTTCAAAGAAATTGAACAAATGAACCTAAAATTTGTATGGAACCAGAAAAAACCCTGAATAGCCAGAGGAATCTGGAAAAAGAAAAGCAAAGCTGGTGGCATCACAATTCTGGACTTCAAGCTCTATTACAAAACTGTAATCCTTAAGACAGTATGGTACTGGCACAAAAACAGACAAAAAGATCAATGGAACAGAACAGAGAACCCAGAAATGGACCCTCAACTCTATGGTCAACTAATTTTTGACAAAGCAGGAAAGAATGTCCAATAGAAAAAAGACAGTCTATTCAACAAATAGTGTTGGGAAAATTGGACAGCCACGTGCAGAAGAATGAAACTGGACCATTTCCTTACACTACACACAAAAATAGACTCAAAATGATTGAAAGACCTCAATGTGAGACAGGAGTCCATCAAAATCCTAAAGGAGAACATAGGTAGCAACCTCTTCAACCTCAGTCGCAACAACTTCTTCCTAGAAACATCGCAAAAGGCAAGGAAAGCTGGGGCAAAAATGAACTATTGGGACTTAAGATAAAAAGCTTTTGCACAGCAAAAGAAACAGTCAACAAAACCAAAAGACAACCGACAGAATGGGAGAAGATATTTGAAATGACATATGAGATAAAGGACTAGTATCCAAAATCTATAAAGAACTTATTAAATTCAATACCCAAAGAACAAATAGTCCAATCAAGAAATGGGCAGAAGACATGAACAGACATTTTTTCAAAGAAGACTTCCAAATGGCCAACAGACACATGAAAAAGTGCTCAGCATTGCTCGGCATCAGAGAAATCCAAATCAAAACCTCAATGAGATACCACCTCACACCAGTCAGAATGGCTAAAATTAATAAGTCAGGAAATGACAGATGTTGGCAGGGATGTGGAGAAAGGGGAACCCTCCTACACTGTTGGTGGGAATGCAAGCTGGGGCAGTCACTCTGGAAAACAGTATGGAGGTTCCTCAAAAAGTTGAAAATAGAGCTACCGTACAACCCAGCAATTGCGCTACTGGGTATTTACCCCAAAGATACAAATATAGTGATCTAAAGGAGTACATGCAACCCAAAGTTTATAGCAGCAATGTCCATAATAGCCAAACTATGGAAAGAGCCAAGATGTCCACCAATAAAGATTCCATAAAAATCAATGGAATATTATGCAGCCATCAAGAAAAAAAAAAACGAAACCTTGCCATTTGCAACGACATGGATGGAACTAGATGGTATTATGTTAAGCGAAATAAGTCAATCAGAGAAAGACATGTATCATATGATCTCACTGATATGAGGAATTCTTAATCTCAGGAAACAAACTGAGGGTTGCTGGAGTGGTGGGGGGGTGGGAGGGATGGGGTGGCTGGGTGATAGACATTGGGGAGGGTATGTGCTATGGTGAGTGCTGTGAATTGTATAAGACTGATGAATCACAGACCTGTACCTCTGAAACAAATAATACATTATATGTTAAAAAAAGAAGAAGAAGAAGAAGATAGTAGGAAGGGAAAAATGAAGGGGGGGAATCGGAGGGGTAGACAAACCATGAAAGACTATGGACTCTGAGAAACAAACTGAGGGTTTTAGAGGGGAGGAGGGTGGGGGGATGGGTTAGCCTGGTGATGAGTATTAAGGAGGGCACATATCGAATGGAGCACTGGGTGTTATACGCAAACAATGAATCATGGAACACTACATCAAAAACTAATGATGTAATGTATGGTGACTAACATAACATAACAAAATAAAATTTAGAAAATACATAAATATAGACCTTTGCAGCTATACGTTTCCCTCTAAACACCACTTTTGGTGTCCATCAGTTTCAGTAAGTTGTTTTCATTTTCAGTCATCTCAAAGTATTTTCTAAAATTTCACTTGTGATTTCTTCTTTAATACACTAGTTATTTATGAGGGTGATGTTTATTTTCCACACACTGTGAATTTCCCAAATTTTCTCAATGTTGACTTCTAATTTAATTACATTGTGGTCAAAGAACATACTTGGTATGATTTTAATACTTATAAATTTGTTGAGTCTTGTTTTATGGCCTAGCATATTCTCTATCCTGGAGAATGTTCTCATTGACCCTGAGAAGAATGAGTAACCTGCTGCTGTTGAGTGTTGTGTTCTACAGATGTCTGTAAAGTCTAGTTGGTTTTCAGCCTTAAGTTTTCCATTTCCATGTTGATCTGCCTAGTTTTTCTATCCATTATTGAAAGTGGGGAATTGAAGTCTTCAATTATTATTGCTGAATTACCTTTCTCCCTTCAGTTCTGTCACTTTTTGCTTCATGTAGTTTGGGACTCTTAACAGGTGAATATGTTATAGATCTTTGGCCAATGTTCTCGACAACATCTTATTAGCTATCAGCTTGTTTTTCTAACTTAAAAGCAATGATTCTATTAATATTTCCTGTTGAGGGGTGCCTGGGTTGTACAGTTGGTTAAGCATCCAACTCTTGGTTTTGGCTCAGGTCGTAATCTCAGGGCTGTGAGATCAGGCCCCACGTCAGGCTCCATGCTCAGCTTAGGGTCTGCTTGAGATTTTCTCCCCCTCTCCCTCTGCCCCTCCTGTTGGTGCTCTCTCTCTAAAATAAATAAATAAATATTTTAAAAATATATTTCTTATTGATCCTGATAACTACTTTATTCCTGATTAATAAAAATTAGTGGGGTTTTATTGTACATGTAAAATTTCTATACCCCAATACAAAATTTTCCATTAGGAAATGTGTGAAGTAGGCCATTTCCTGACATATATGATGCTATAGCTCAAATCAATCTTTCTCTTACAAAATAGATTCTTTAAAATAATCTAACTGACTTATAAATATAAAACACCACCATGATATAAATTTTTCTTAAGATTATGCAGTGGAATGAATAAAGGTTATCAAATCTAAACATTAAAATGGCAAAAATCATGCAAAAATTAAACGCAATCAAGAAGTGATCACAAAATGAGGGATGGATCACCTTTAAAAGGTGCTTGATAACTGATGCATAGGCTCTAAGAATACTTTGCAAGTATGTTCTATTAAAACACTGAAATTGTGGAGAAAGGGAGAGAGGAGATAGAAAACTCAGGCCCCATGCAACCTGGAGATTCTATGACCCCTTATTAAAGTAATGAAAATGCACATGGGGCAAATATCAACAGGGAGATATAAACAGGAATGAAAGGCTGAAGACAAAGCTAGAGCTACTAAAAGGTAATTTGTTAGTCTCTGTCATCTGTAACCAATATCCAAAGCTGTGCACAGAAGACAAGAGACAAGCCTTGACTCTCATAAGGTGAAGAGTTGGAGTTATCTCCATATAATGTTCCATATATATTATCTCCACATATAGTTCAACCTCAGTGAAAGGATGGACTAGAAAAAAATCTGTCCATGGGGAAAAGGAAAGGACATAAAAATGTGTCTGATATAACCTGGACACTAGGCAGAAAAAAAAAAAGAACTTCATTGAGAATTTATAACTATAGTTCTTTTCTCATGGGTTTAGGATTATAATTTATGCTAACTATATGGTTCCAGAAACTCCAAACTCAGAAATGAATTTATAGTTGTTCCAGGGTAAGGGTGTCCCAGAAACCTGGAAAGAAGCCATGGCAAATCTTTTCTAAGGGATTTATAGACTCATAATCCAAAATTTACATAATGCCCCAGGAAATAGGCAGCCATCAGAGAAAGCAGAACAACACATAGCAGATCTTGACTCCCAAGAACTTCAAATTTTACAAATATATGCGATATAATGAAAATTAATTAAAGTTTAAAGAAATAAGATTGAACTGAAAAGATGAACAAATAATAAAATACTATTAAAATACCAAGCGATGTGAAAAAGAGCTAAGTGGATTGCTAGAGATGAGAAATATAATAATTGCAATTATAAACTTCCATGTTGGTTATGATGCAAAAGTAGACATTGTTGAAGGAGAAGAGTAAACTAGAAGAAGAAATCGAGAAACTTAGCAAAACATGAAAGATAAGTTATGAGATGCAAAGAAAAGAATGAGAGTTTCCAATATAAACTTAAAGGAGTTTTAAAAAGAAAGTGTATAACAGAAAAGATGAAATGTTCTAAAGAACAGTGGGTTTTTAAGGATAGAATTTTTAAGAACATAATAAAATATAGAAATTTAAGACTCTGGTATCCCAAACAAGACAAATAATTTATCTACATCTAAATACCTCTTAGTGAAGCTGTAAGAAATCAAAGACCAAGAGAAGACATTACAAGAATGAGAAGACAACAGAGTTACATAAAAATGAGTGACAATATAAATGGCAGCAGGGAATGGTTGAGATACTGAGAGAAAATCACTACAGACCAAGAATTAAATACATAGCTTAACTATCATCCATGACCAAAACAGAAATAGAGTAATTTCAGATAAATAAAAATGAGAACATTTACCATCAACATAGGTTCTAAAGGACATTCTAAAGGATATATTTCTGGAAAAAGAAGGTTCCCAGAAGGAAGTTGGAGATGCAAGAGTTGATGAGCAAAAGAAATTAGGAAAAACAAAAAATCTAAACTAGTATTAGTGTATAAAACAATAAGCAGGTGAGTGTAAAAATATTGAATAATAGTTTCTAAGTCAATTTCCAATGCATTTCTCCCTTCTTATAGTATTGTTCTTGGCATGCATAATGCCATTTTTATTCAAATTGATTTTAATATAACCTCTTTTTATTTATGTCTTCTCTTTGTAAGCTTATGGATAATTTAACATAATCTTGATGGGAGGCCTACTGCATTTATTTTGATGGATACATTGAAGGCTTATTTAATTTGTTCTTATCTTAAATGTTCAGAAATTCTCTTTCCATTATTTCTTTCATAATATTCTCCCTTCATTTTTTTCATCTTTACTTTCTGAAATTCTAATATTTCAGTTTCGATTGATCCTCTAATTTTCTTACATTTTGTCCCCATTTTCTCTTTTCTTTTGTATTTTTGTGTACTTCATCCTTTTCTTTTGAGAGATTTATCTTACAAAGGTTTTTTTTTTAATGTTTATTATATTTTGGTTTCTAAGCAATGTTTTGGTTCTTTGTTGCTCTTGGCTTCATTTATGTACTTCCTTAAGTTTGTTCAGTCACTTCTTCTGGGCCCTTGACTACTTATTTTATGAAAAGCTCTGGTGGATCATCTCTCTTTCTTCCTAGAACAAACAAATGTCTTGGCATCTCTTGCACTGAGGTCTCAGGTTCCATGGCCTC
Organism: Zalophus californianus; assembly: GCF_009762305.2. NCBI lineage: Eukaryota > Metazoa > Chordata > Mammalia > Carnivora > Otariidae > Zalophus > Zalophus californianus. The sequence goes on from NC_045596.1 coordinate 124,981,500, forward strand.
CAAGGTGCCTGCCAAGGTGGGAGTCCCTACAGATTGGATGCCCAGGTCTCACTCAACTAAATCCAATCCCGTTACTTGCAAACTAACCTAAAGCTCATTGCGTCTGTCTTCCACAGCGGCAAATACATTACACTCTCTGAAGACTGAATCTGAAATATCTACTCTAAATAGTTTTGTATATCTAAACTCCTTATCTTGAGAAAGGACTAATCTGAATATTTTCACCTAGCTATTCATTAAGGTATGTCAAAGAAAGGGACTTAAATCAAATCTCTCTTCTAGAGAATTTGCAATTACACTGCCTTGAGGTCCATATCACTGTTTCCAGATAAGCTTATTTTGTTTTCTATTGGCTTACAATTTAACTGACACAGAAAAATATTAACAAGAAATCCCACCAAATAAAACCTAGCTAAGAGAACAAGAAAAGCACATGTCCACAAATAGGTATCTAAGGCTGCCCTGGTAAAATTTAAGAATTTAAAAGGGGCCAATTCAAATGGGAAAGATATCACAAAGCAAAACATATAAACATATCTATAGCTAACATTTGTTTTGATCGCACGTTCCTCTAGGAAACACATGGCAACTAGGAAGAAAATCCTATTTTCACTGCCAGCAGTTAAAGGACTAACCTGCCTTGGAATCCAAAGTATTAGGGGTGTTGCATGTGTTTTAAAACTCAGCAAGTGCCACTTTACAGGAATGGTAGAGATTCACATTTGCAGTAACGATAACTATTTCTATTATAGAAATATCATTTGCTGAATATAGCTTTCAGGCAAAAAAGACCAGTATGTGATTTAATAGACTTCAGGTTCTAATTAAGTGCTGCTCTTTGGAGAATGGTTTACATATGGGTACCCTGGATTTAATGTTTTATTTAAGTATAGCTTGTTTTGTATAACAAAGGATGGGAAACATAAAAGCATAAACTGAAAGGTATCCCAAGGGGTTATACATTGCTTCTCTTTAACCACTGGAGAATTGTACAACCCACCTGTCATGGGGTTGTCTGTTCTTTGCCAAAGAATGAGGGTGAATCTTAAATTATTCCAAGTAGCTCATTCGATTTCCTACAACCATTTCTATCAGGAGACAGAAAGTATTTTGGGAACAATAAAGTGCTATGCAAATGCAAGTTTTTATAATTAGTATTAAGACCTGTTCTCTATTCCCAGGAGGGGAAAATGACTAGACATTTTGCATCTTATAAAATTCTTGAAACCCTGAAAACACTAATATGTTATTCTTCAGCTTTCTCTATACAAATAAAACTCACATTTTACTTTTCCCTAATTAGCCTTACTTCTCGGTCTGATTTCATTCTCCCTATTGGACAATTGCCAAACATACCATGCCAGAAATAAAAGACAAGTAGTAAACTAGCAGAAAAGGGGGGGGAGATTTTGTTAAATTTTTGATATTTTCAACAGATAAAGGTCAACATCTAAATCAAGTCAATCATATCTAGTATTTACATTTTAATTTTTTTAAACTTTTAATTATGAATATTTTTAACATGAAAATTGAGAGACTACTATAAGGAATGCCTACATCACCAGGCGGTCAATTTGATTCAACAATTATTACTTTTTTCTTATGGTTGATTATCTATCACACACCCACATGCACACATACACAATTTACCAAATTGTTTTAAAGTAAGTAACAGATACTACCTAATAATAATAATAATACAATTATCTCAACAAAAACCCCCCAAATCTCATGCAATGTCCAGTCTGTGATCAAATTGCCATAGTTGTCCCTCAAATACCTTACCCACAATCTATATTTTATAGTTAATTCGTTTCTGGTATAGCTCTCCAATTTTATATCAAAAAAACAGCACATAAATATACATATACATATTTGTTACTTCAGTAGTTGATACACAATGTTACATTAGTTTCAGGTGTACAGCATAGTGATTCCACAGGTTTATACATTATGCTGTGCCCACCACAAGTGTAGCTACCATCTGTCATCACACAACTCTATTACAATACCATTGACTGTATATATAATATTATAATGTGAAAGGAAGCACACTGTATGCAATTCTACACCTTCTTTTGTTCATTTAAATTGTATTCTTGTGATCTCTGTATAACAGTGTATACCGGTCATCTTCATTTCTCTAACCTCATGGGGTTACTGTGACTATGGGTTAATATATGCAAAGTGCTTAGCACAATGCTCCTAAGACAGCAAGCTCTCCATAAATGATAACTGCTGTCCTTTTAGAGAGATTATATAAGAATCCTGGAATTAGCAGAGAAAAACACAGTGTTGTTTTAAGGGAAAGGTATGTATAAATATAAACACATATATGTAAATTTAATCCAAGATATTTGCTTATTTAATGAAATAGGCCTGCAGACCTTGGATTGGCTATCAAAAAGCAGTAGCACCCCCTTGTTGTTTATCATCTTCAACTTCAGAGGCTGAAAACCTTTACTATTCAACTCTCTAGCCTCCACTGCAGCTAGTGATGTCAGGGAACATTAGTATGGTCAATGAGAGTAGGTGAGCATCCCAGAGCTTCTTATCCTATAAAGAGGGAAAGTGCCACTGGGAAACTAGAAATAAGGTTTTTTGTTTGTTTGTTTGTTTTGTCCTTCCTTCATCTTTCTGCCTAGAACTCAGCTCTGTAGTCTAGTCTCATGATACATGAGCTATCTTAAGACCTTAAGACAAGAAGCTTGAAGACAAAGTCTCACAAGTTAAAGATGGAAGAATGGAAAATAGAAAAAAAGAAAAAAGAACAAAGAACAAAATGTGAGTCCCTATGGCTCTGCAGAGTTGCAGCACTAACTCTATATTGTCTACAGATTTCATGTTATAGGAGACAAATTTATATTTTTTGGAAGCTGCTTTTTCTCTGGTTTCTGCTTTTTTCAGCCAAATGCATTCTTAACAGATACAGATAGAAATCAAAATGAAAATCTTAACAGAATTCCTCAGAAAACATGTTTTTATTTTAAATTCCATTTTTGATCATTTATAGTTGAGAATATCAAAGAACATTCAGAAAAAGAATGATGCAGAACATGAATACTACCAGCCTTTCTTATATTAAGATACATTTGAAGCAAAACTAACTAAATTAGGGGCAACTGGGTGGCTCAGTTGGTTGAATGTCTGACTCTTGATTTTAGCTCAGGTCATGATCTTGCGGTGCTGGGACTGAGCCCTGTGTTGGACTCTGAGCTCAGTGCAGAGTCTGCTTCAGATTCTTTCTCCCTCTCCCTCTACCCCTCCCCTGCTCTCACACTCTCTCTCTAAAATGAACAAATAAAATCTTTTAAAAAATAACTAAATTAGTATATCATTGGGTGCCATATAAATGATACATCAGTGGAAGAGTATTAAAATTAATAAATATCTAAAAGTATAATACATGATAAATTAGGCCTGACCAAATGATGAAGAAGGAAGGGTGCATCCAATAATTTTTAAAAAGTCATCAATTTGAAAAAAATGAGACTTTCCCACAAATCTTCTCATGTAAAGCTTTACAGATTAAGTCTTGTGATAGGCTACATTTACAGAGAGAAACCAGCATGCCCTGTTCTGTGCTATTGCCATAAACTTCGCTCCAGCAATTTTAACATACGATAGAAGTGTTGAGTGGTTTGTCTTTTAACACCAACTCCTAAAATACTACCTGTGGGCTCAGTAAATGAACAATAAATAATTGAATGCCTACCTACTTAGGTGTTTCTGGTTGTGTCAAATTTATATGATAAGACACATCCACCCTCAGAAACCTTGCAACCAATAGAGATATGATGAGGTAACCCTCCAAAAAAAAAAAAAAAAATACTACAAGTAGAATGTGATAAATATCTTGAGATGGATGCAAACAAAATATTCTGTGAATGTACAGTATTCAAATGAAACCAAGAAAGAGGGAAATGTTTGTTTTTGTCAAATATGTGTATGAATATAATTTTAAAACTCATATATATGATTTTTATCACATGTATGATAAATATATAGTTTTTGTCTTTTACTGGGTGTTGGACTACTTTGAGATCCAACCCCTATTTACATAGACCAAAGTTTTGCACACAATTTCAGGAGATTTAAGGATTCCTTTGAAGTTTGACCATGAACAGTTAATTAAGAACCCTTGATCCAGATATTTGCAATAAGAATTTTATCACTATTTATGTAATAAGTAATCTGGTTGTATCCCCAAATAAATTAGCAAATATATAGAAATGTTTTTAACAGGACAGAATCAATGCTGCAGATCTATGATACAATAAATGTTAGGTATTAAAATACAGATATTAAACATTATATTTCAATGGTTAGGGAAGCATTTTGCTTGCAAAACAGGTTAATAGAGCATGATAATTTTACAGTGATAAAATTATTTCTAAATGATTACTTTTCAGCACTGCTAATGCAAATGACAATTTTTCCAACGATTACATCATGAAAACTTAGCATAATTTAAAGGTTACTTTTATAAGGGTTGATAGTTTCCAGGATATTGAGAGCATTTTGTCCATGTGATTTTGATTGAACACTAATTATATTTTAATGCAAAATTATAAATGTTGAATTAGATCATGTGGAAATGCACTTAAAACACTTCTGTGAAAGGGGGAGATTGATGCATTAACATAATTTGTGATTTTTCATAATGACTATATAGATAATTTGGGCTGAATAATCATGTTTGTAGTTGCTGTGACTGCTGACAGATACAGGCATGCAAGCAGAAAAAGAATAGGAATATATCTTTGAAATTCCGACTAGTGAATGTCATTAAGGCACAAACCAATATTTGGGTCCATGGGTCCCTCTTCTCTCAACAACTTTCCTTTTCCTATATTCTGTAGCAGAAAAATACCATTCTTACTATGGGTTCTATGAAAAGAATTATTCCTCATGATCTTCCGCCCATACCTTTGTAGCAATTCAAGGCAGAAGAAGCAGAGAGAGAAGTCTAAGGGCGCAAAATATATAAGGGAGTTTATGGTCAGGTGCATTCAACTGAAAAACAGTACTGTGCCTCTCAGAAATTTGCATTTGCAGGTTCTATACATCCTTTTGGTAGATGTCTGTTGGTTCTGAAAATGTTTCTTTAAACATATATCCCATATTAAACTCCGGGCTGTCACTGACTCTTTGGTCTTTGAAGGCAAGGAAGGAGAGTCTTGGCTTACAGAGGAGAGAGCCGCGACCCAATGGTAGTTCCTCAAGTTCAATTAAAAAAAAAAAAAAAAAAGTTTGTTTTTTTTTTTTTCCTGAAATGACCATATGGGCATCTAGACAGCATGCAAGAAAATTAGAAACTGCCTAACAATGCTTTAATCAAAACGTGAAACTATGTGGCTGTAACATATTTCTTAGCTACTTATTAGGATCTATCTCTGTTCGGAGTACCCCATATCATACAATTTAAAATAATTATGCCCCTATCTGTATGGTGACTCACAATGTACAAGGCATTTTCACAAACACGGTTTTCCATAAACCTCTTTTAACTTTTGAGTAGTTCTCTCCATTTTATAAATGAGGAAAGCTAGGTTTTCCAATGACAAATGCCTAGTAACTGGCCAAGCCAGGACGTTAATCAAGGTCTTTCAACTTGCTCGCGTTCTATTTCTATTTCAACACGGTTACTTGCACTTTGTGATACATAAAAGGTACTTCTTTTTTCATTTTTCATTATGAAATAATTTATCATAATTCTCAGAGGACATTCTTACTTGAAAATTCATCAAAAAATATATCCAGTATAAGCATTTTTAAATGAATGGAATATTTTGATTATCTTGTGCATTTTATTTCTTGAGACCGAATTTAGTTGGTGTTCAGTTCTTAAGAGAGATATTTATAGATCAAAACTACCTTTCCAGACTGCTGGTTTCTTTCCAAACAAAATTTCTTTTTACTTTTTTTCCTCTGGCACAAGTTTCTGCATGTAACAGCAGGAATACAAATTATGTCCAAAGCACTTACGTAGTTGGCAGAAGTATTTTCTCTTCTGCTATAAATTTATCAAACATTCTTCAAAACAGTAAATCCCTGAAAACAAGGGCCGAATTCCAAATAGGATCATCATAGTTATGCCATTTACAATGTTTTAGTTAAGAGAATCTTCAATTATCTATTGTAAAGATCCTAAGTTGGAGAGCAATAACAATTTGCTATGGATCTGAACTGGCAGACTAATTTTCAGCTTCAGCAACTCTATTTTTTTTTCTCAAAACTTTAGGCCAATTTTTCACTATGGGAAATGCATTGCTAATCAGTGATCAGTTCCTGCATGGGTCTTTTTGCACAACCTAAGAATATGCATGGCATTGCCAGCAGCAGCAGCATCACACTGGGAGTATAATGGGACAGATGGAGGAGAAAGAAAGAGCTTTCGGGAGTCAGAAGACAAAACTGAGTGCGTACAACATCATTTATAATGTCCTTATGTGTGCAAATTCAATTAGAGGTAAAATATTGATTAGGTAGTTGATGTCACAGATAATACATTATGGAAAAGTAATTAAACATTTTCAATTTTTTTAAATATTCACAACACTAGAGCGGAATTAAAGATGAATTCGTTAGGAAGTAAATGGTGCTGATATGAGAAATGAGTCAAATACGGACAAACAGCCAAAGCAGTATTTTTTGTTAACCGCGAAGTATTCAGCAAGCCTTTGTTAAGTGCCTAATATTCGTTAGGCGTTCTGTCAAGCAAAATAGATACAGTGATGGACACAGAGTAAGACATAGTTCCTTCCCACAAAGAACTCCCACATCTTCAGAGCAGTGAACAGACACTAGTTCTTTGAAACACCTTGCATCATTGCTCAAATTCACTCAGGATTTATCTGGAGTTATGGGGATATATGACTGGGTATGCTGAGGCAACTCTAGCTGCCACATCTATATTGACCAACCAACACACAAACTTGTTAGAATAGTAGTGCAAATGACCACCGTCAAAGCATGGATTTACTAAGACCTTTCCAGACTCTGAATAGTTGGCCTTTGTCCTTAATTTCTAAGCTGTGCTTGAAAATATTAACCAGATGGAACCTCAGAAAAGAGTTTCTGGGCTCTTGGCTGCTTATCAAATGAAAAGACCTCAAACAAAAGTTTAAATAATCTTAAATACTAAAATACTTAAATACCAAAAGCACTGAAATAAAAAGGAGGCGGAGATGTTATAAGAAGTTCCTATTTATGAATATAGAGGCGGGAGAGAATATAAGACATGCACATAGAGAAGGTAGTGTTTATGTCTTAGGGTACAGAATGAAGTCTAGCAGCTGGTGAAATCTCAAGGAAAAAATCAAATCAGATATGGAACAAAAATCAGTACAGTTTAGCAACCATAGATGGGAAAGTGGAGAATATAAAAAGAAGTAAAAGAATATAGTCTCCAAGGATAAGGAGAAAGAATAGTACAGAAAATGTGTACACAAATAAAGAGGGTTTCATAGCATATTTTTATGGAAAAGGACGAATTAACCAGTTAACAGCAATGCGTTCTTCTGTAGAAAAGGCAGAGAAATATATTTAACAGAAAGATATGGACATCAATCTATACCTTATGTAGAAGAATAATTTGAATAAACTAACACATTGAAATTCTTTGTTAATGTTTCCTATTATGAAAAAGCAATAATTCAGGAAATATATAAATACAATCTACCTTGAGACAGGAAAGTATGTTTTGGGATAAAATGACACATCATTCACTTAGGGGTTTCTGTCTGGCAGACCTGTATGTTCAGAAGAGAAGGAACATTAGGCCATATAAGAAAAGAGAGGGGAGTGGGGGAGAAGGAAGCTTCTAAGCAGCCTAAAAAGATAGGAAGATTGCATAAAATCACTATTTACTTGACAAACAGTTCCCAATACAGTGCCTGAAACATTTATTGATCAATGAATTAGTCAAAAAGGAACTTTCTGGGCCCTCATTCTGTAGCCTCTTAGCTTTTTTTTTCTTTTTTCATAACCATAATTTTTTAAAATTTTATTTTATTGTTATGTTAGTCACGATACAGTACATCATTAGTTTTTTTAAATTTTTTATTGTTATGTTAATCACCATACATTACATCATTAGTTTTTGATGTAGTGTTCCATGATTCATTGTTTGTGTATAACACCCAGTGCTCCACGCAGAACGTGCCCTCTTTAATACCCATCACCAGGCTAACCCATCCCCCCCACCCCCCTCCCCTCTAGAACCCTCAGTTTCTTTCTCAGAGTCCATAGTCTCTCATGGTTCGTCTCCCCCTCCGATTTCCGCCCCCTTCATTTTTCCCTTCCTGCTATCTTTTTTTTTAACATATAATGTCTTATTTGTTTCAGAAGTACAGCCCCTTAGCTTTTATTTTAAACCCTTTCCTAGCTTTGCCATCTGTTTTCTTAGCCCACAAGAGATTAAGAGATGGAGATAAGTAACCTGATAAAAATAAGAAATTGCTGACCTCCAGACACTGAAGGAGGAAATAGGAAATAAAATTTGAAAAAGCCTCAAGAAAACTCAAAATCAGTCACTTTGTGCTGGAATATACCCCTGAAACAACTCTGGAGAAAACGGTGTGCAGGACAGAAACTATTCCTTGCAATCATGAACTTGCTTTAGTCATCTATTCTTTCAATATATATTTACTGATCACCTACCTTAAGTGACCTACCTTCTCAGTCCTTTTCTCATTTTCACCCTATCAGGAGTCTTTTTAGATACCTATATTTTTTTTTCTGAACAACACCCACTGCTGCCATGAAAATGTAATACCACAAAATACACTATCTTTTTATGTATTGTGGCCCTTTGGAGGATCCCAAATCACTGTAATATCTAAGATTTTTTTCACCCCTCAAGAACCAAGGTTTGCCCCCTTGAAGGCAATATCACCCCCACAGAAGATGTAGCTCTACCTTGAGCCAGGCACTGAAGTATGTAATGGTGAACAAAATAGACAAGGTTTCCGCCCCTGTGGAAGTCACTGTCTAGAGGGAGATAATTAATAGAAGTTCAGTATAGTAACAAGTGCAAACATACAGTTCTGAGCCCATATTACTAGTCAGCTAGGTCAGAAAAGACTTCTTTGAGAAAGTGACACTTGAATTGAGATCTGAAGGATGGGTAGGATTATCTGGTGAAGAAGGAAAGGAAAAGCATCCAAGGTAAAGAGAACAATATGTACTAGGATTCTGTGGCAGGGGGCAGTATGGGAAGAGCAAGAGATTTAAAAAGACAAAAATGGATAGAACAATGAGAACATAATGTACAATGAGGCTGGCAGAGGAGGCAGGGAGGTTACAGGTCATATTAAAGCTTTTAGTCTCCATTCTAAGAGCAAGTTGAAAAAAAAATGAATGGCCTTGAGCAGAAGCAGAATCTGTAACGTAATCAGATCACAGTAATCACACACATACAAACTGAATTATGTTCAAAGTGTTCTATTTATGAACGCCTGGAATTATGGAAGTTGTAACATTTTCAATGTTTTCCATTAAAATGACTATGATTTAAAAATTAATGTTTCTATGGTAGATTTTAATTACCTAGGAAATTAGACCACATGAAACAGTTAATTCTCAACAATACCAGGAAAAGCAGGTATTTTTCTATTTAAAATCAGACCAACTCATTGTGACATATGGAGTAATAAAGAAAATGAATAATGAATGTGTGCAACAGATGATTATTATGTTTAAAGTATGACAACTAGAATGATTATAAAATAATTGATGAAGAATAAATTCTGATAAGAGGCATAAGACATGTCCTCCTGAAAGCTGTAAGAGCCTCCCCTGAACTTATTCACTATGCCATCCCTACTTAAATAAACAACAGCACTGCATCTCTTACCTTTGAATGCACGTGTTTCCTATCATATAAGAAATTCCCACCAGGGGCACCTGGGTGGCTCAATCTGTTAAGCATCTGCCTTCAGCTTGGGGCATGATCCCAGGGTCCTGGGATCGAGCCCCATGTTGAGGTCCCCACTCAGCAGGAGTCTGCTTCTCCCTCTCCCTGTGCCCTCTCCGCTGCTCATGGACTGTCTCTCTCTCAAATAAATAAATAAAATCTTAAAAAAAAAAGGAATTCTCATTAGAAACCACACCATTTTAAGAAATGACTTTAACAGTCACTCAAATCCTATTCTTTCATACTAGAACAACAGGAAGGGAGTCTTAAAGAGCTAAGAAATTTGTTTAAACTTAAGGTTCCATTAAGTTCCAAATACATCTTTGATTACTATCCTCAGTACGCTTGTACTTGTCTGTGTGTGTGCACATAATGTTGAATATTAGTTTATAAAAAATCAGAAATTATCCTTTGAGGCTTTTCTACATTTTAATTTTATTTTTTAAGATAATACCATAGTAGAGAAATGTAACCGTTGTTGTTTAAGAGCAAACTGTGTGCCCCAACTGATGTTCTCAGGCTGACCAGGAAGTATGTAATATGAAAAACCGGTAGAGAGGTCTAAAAGGTTTTTTTGTTTTTTGTTTTTATGCTGTTTTAGAAAAACCTCACTTTGCTCAACCTAGCTATTATTCAACACTTTGGTCAGATATGTGCACACAACACAACCTTTGAAAAATCACTTCCTGCGTTGCTTTTATTTTCCAAATGAGGTAGAGTTATATAAAGTGATCAACAGCATTCCACAACCCCCCTGAAATGACAGAAATACTGCTCCATGCCATTCTGGAATACGGGGGTGTGCTCCCATACCAGCAGAGGCCCTGAGCCAATTCCAGGGCCCTTGGAAACTATCCAGTTGGGTGAGAAGCCAGATCAGAAAATATTTACCGAGAAGATTCACAAAAGGTCAGTCAAGATGGGGCCTCCGAGGACATTACAAATGACTCTAGGATGGGCCCAAGGAGTCGTGTGTGAATTGAAGTACTGAAAGGCCTGGCAGGGTTCAGACTGTCGCCCATGCCAGCCATCCCACAGCCCAGAAATTCATGGCCTACACCAGAATGGGCTCCGCTCAGACATTCTGGCACTGCCTACGGCTGCACACTGAGTCATAGGATGTGGCAAATAGTCCAGCAATTATCATTCTGGCATCTCACAAAGCAAAACTCATGGGTTGCTTTTGTTCTCTTTTGTGGAGGCCAAGCTGACAAACAACAAAACAAAAGATGGCAGGAAACTTTTAAAAAGTTTCTTCACCAAATCCCTTTTTGAAGTCAATTAGAAATTTGTGTTGTGGCATTGAGTGTAACTATTTTATTTTATATATAAATAAAAGAAAGAGTGGTGTGTTAAAGGGCTTGTGAACAGCTCTGAGTGTTGCTTAATGATCTGGGATCCTGAAAATGTTCCCATCCTTCCCTGTGGACTTTCCTCCCCCATTTGTGAAGACTTTCCACCCTTCTTCTAAAGAAGTGCACATCTCTGTAGTGGAGAGGTAACACACAGAGGGTGAGTAGTCAGAGGCAACAGCTTTCATTGGGCTGCACCCTGCTGGCCCGTCCTATTCACACTTCATCTTGTAGCACACCCAGGCCTTCCAAGAGGACCAGCTCAACGGCGCTAAAAGGCACCAGAACACTCACATTTGCGCCCGAGCAATCCTTGAAATCACAATTTTTAACTATTACAGTTCATAGTACTATATTTATATAGCATAAAATGTGGTCCTACATTATTAAAATAAGCTTTCCCTCCTGTGGAGAAATTGGTCTGCAAATACAGAGCTGCCTGGATGATAGAGATAATATTTTCAGACATATTTTTCAGATATAATATTTCTATGTTCTATATCATAGCATATGATATATATATCATATGAAAATTCAATTTATATATGTAATATTTTCATTTTTTAATTAATAAACAGCTGGTTGGTGAGAGAAAATGTGTACTTTTATAAACTGGAATTCCAGACCAAGAGGATTAACAATAGCATTCACAGTATCACACATTTTTTTTTTTTTTAGTAGGCAAATTGCTCAGGTATCTCTGCCTTAATAAGAGCTATTTTCAATGACATTTAGGTTAAAATTAGCAAAAGTCAGACTTCTATCTTTATCTGGTAATATCTGATGAAGAAGAAATTTTGTGGCTTTAATTGACTCTCTTAAGGAAGTGAGCTTACTGGCCAGTCATCTCTGTAGGCCAAGGACCTATTCCAATCCCTCAACACAGTGGTCTTTATTGATTTCACCTCACTAGACTTAAATTTTTATATTGGAACTGTGTGTAATATCCTGGTGAACAAATGAGCAAAACCCTCCTTTATTGTTGTTCTAGAGCATGGGGAAAAAAGAAATAAAGAAAACTTAATTAATTATCTTTGTATGTTTCAGAAAGCTAAGAGGTATCCTCCCTGTTACCATGGATATGGGCATCCTGTTTATAATAATGGTCTCTTCAAAGAAATTGAAGCTCATTAAAATCACCAATTACACAGTAGCAGTTCTATTGCAATGTCCCATTAAATTTATAAAATTTATGTACCCTCAATATTTTGCTTTCAATAGTCTTTTGTAGCAGTTTTTTCCTACAATATGTTTTTCAACTGTCATTTTTAAATGATTAATATGTTAGTGTATTTTAAACAAAATACAGATTCTATTCATTACAGTTCTGTTGGAGAAAACATAATTGTTTAACAGTAAAATATGTTTTTATTTTTACACATATTGTGTTCATGGAAAATAGGTTAAAATCTGTCAGTAAAAAAGTCAATTGTAGCTAACATTTTTTGAGTGCTCAGTATGTGTCAAGCCTTCTTTTAGGTGATCTGTATACGTTAACTAATCTGTATTTTGGAATTTAGATTTGTTTGGCAGCCTTAACAGAGGTTGACGTAAGTAATATTGTTTTGACTATATAGAAAAGTGAAATTTATTGATTAAACATTCTACCCAAAGTATTGAAGAAAAAGGAAAGGAATTACTGAGATGTTTTCCCACTAGGTTAGTATGCTTCTAGTTCACCTTAAGATCTATTTTATTAAAGTAGTTCACACAGTGGCTGTACCAGTTTGCCTTCCCACCAACAGTGCAGGAGGGGAGGTCGGTGGGGGATGGGTGAAATAGGTGATGGGGATTCAGGAGGGCACTTGTCATGATGAGAACCAGGTGTTGTATGGAGATGTTGAATCACTATATGGTTCACCTGAAACTAACTGTAATTAAAATTTTCTAATAATCCATTTTATGAAGTTAAAAAAGTAGTTACGTTTACTAGGAAGTCTAATAACGAAGGTCGCCAACAATTACTAGGTATTTTTTTCAGGTATTATGCTACATTACTTTTGCATTATTCAATCGACAAATGCTCTTTTCAAGATTTTTATTTTATGGGTAAGGAAACTGGTGCTGAGGGAAGTAAATAATTTGTCCCAAGACACACAACTAATAGTGATAGAGGTGAGATTGAGCCCAAATTATTCTACTCTTCTACCCTCCAGAACCTAAGGTCTTAACTAAATTATCTATTTTTATTATTATATATAATAATATAAACTACATAGCCTTCCCTTACAGATAACTTCATATATATTTTTATCTTAATATCTTAATACATATAAAACTTAGTGTGTGTGTGTGTATATATATACACATGTATAACATATATATATTTCAGCCCCTCACTCTGCAACCAGGCTTGGGGAATAGAATAGGAACACAATGAAGGTGACCACAGTGGATATCATAATCTAAAAGTTATGTCTTTGGGTTCTATAGCAAAAAAGAAAATGTGAACCTAGGTCACTCCAGGCCTAAAAAATTCCTCAAGACTGAAAAATGACAAGACTAGTGAATTTTTCTTCATTAGAGCATTTAAGTTATGTTTTTACATTTTGAGCATGGAAAATCGAACTGTAGATACCTAGAGCCCTCTCAAAGGGACCTAACTCATATTTGCATTCTATCATCTTCTTGGAGTCCATGTACACTGACTGAACTTAAAGCTATATATTGATTTCCTTTAGTGTTGGTTGTAAGCAGTAGTAGTATCTCTGTAATGCAGACCTGCATTTCTAGTCCATTATCCAGAAGAATGAAGAATGGACTGAAAGAGATCAGGGGCCTCCTACAGGAATGGTGCCAGAAAGCTGTAGGAACTTGAGTTGACCTGTGGCACAGCAAAGGGAGTGACTGATTAGCAACCCTGCACAGGGGGTTTAGGAGTGCCGGGACCATGCTGAGCCTCTAGCGATCCATCAGCCAGGGCTACTGAGAACCATACATACACAACTCCTCAGGAAACTCTTCTGCATGCTTTATATCATGACCTTTTGAAGGAAAAATAAAGAGAAGTATATAAACAAAATTTTAAAAAATTCCATCTGGATATGGGGGACCTGGGTGGTGCAGTTGGTTAAGCCGCTGGCTCTTGATTTCAGCTCAGGTTGTGATCTCAGGGATCTGAGATAGGGCCCTGCACTGGGCTCCCTGCTCAGCATGGAGTCCACTTGGGACTCTCTCTCCCTCTCCCTCTGCCCCTGTATCCCCGCTCTAAAGTAAATAAATAAATCTTTTTTAAAAATTCTACCTGGATAATGAATAGGTGAGTGCTCATTATATTAGTTTCTGTATTTCTCTATGTTTTGAGATACTTTTAAATAAAAATATAACTTATTTACATGCTTACATTTTTAAATCAACTTCATTAAGTAACAGAGGATTTTGATTTCTATGATTATTAAACATTAAATTCTCCTTACAGAAATGAAGTAGTTTTGTTAAATTTAGTGAAATGTTGACATGTGAGAATTTCTTACCTTAAAATGACTAAACATTTCATACATCTGCAGATAGGTGCAAAATTGCTATCAACTCCCCTCTTCTGTTATAAAATTAATGAGTATTCAGTGAAGCCATAACAAAGTATTTTCCTCTAGGCATGTTATAAAAACATTTCTAGTTCTAGTATGAAGGCAAAATCTTGACTGAAATCCAGTGATTTAAAATATGCACATTTTTGAAGATGATGAATGTCACACAAAGTAATTCTTTTGATTTTTCTTATATTTAAAATCCCTGTCCTACCTTATAATGAATGTTTTCCTCAGGGAGGATTGAGGAACAATTAATGATTAAATTCAGAGTATTCTCATTTCATCCTACTACTTAAGGGTATGGAGCTCCAATAAATTCTGAGTATCACTAAAGGACTCAATTGATAACTACTGTATCTTCTTCACAAAGGACAATTTTGTTCAAAACTGATACCTCAAATTATTTGAGGAATAATTTTCTTTGCTTTCACAATGATAGTTTTTCTATGTTATATAATAATGCTGGGGTCTGAATCTTAGCCTCTGATTCATGGTACTTTCATTTTAGTCTTAATATAAGAGAAAAGTAGTGTTGGAAAATGAGATACCAGTCTGTGAACATGCATAGAGTCATACATTCATGAAATACATAATCATTGACGCATTCAGAGTTTGTCCATTATGCTCCTTATGAACAAAATTGAATACGTCCCATTTTCTTTTCCCCCCTCTCCTTTTAAGAGTCCCCATGAGCATTTTCTATATTTTATAGATACTTCTCAATTAAGTAATTAACATTTGTCACTAATATTTATAAATGAAAAAAATAACAATCCAAAAGTATTAACTGAGGACTTCTCCTTCTACCCATCAATAGTCCTATCTAGGAATTTCACTCTCACATTTATAGAATAAGAACCTGAGGTTTCAAATGTAAAATTTAATAAAATAGATAAAAAATGGTAATGGATTCTCACAGAACAGTAAGTCACATGGGGAAAAAACTGCAAATATCAGAATTATTAAAGCAAGAAAGACTCAGTTTGATAGATTCATGGAGAAAATTACATGAAACAGATCTAATAAAAACATATTTTATAATATGGATTCAACTAGATTTATGTTTTCTTTTATAATTCTTATTTTTCTACTTATATTTCATAGTATTTGTATCTGGTTGAAAATGAACTCATTTTACACAACTTCTAAAACTGCCAGTTATGTTGGAAAAAGAAATGGATACTTCGATTAAAAAGCCATCAGGCCACATTTTCATCATATTTTAAAATGCATGCAGAAAAGGACAGCCTTGACACTTGAAGTTTTGAGGTTACCTAGAAAAATTATACTGGAGTCACTGGTTTGTGAAGAAAGCTCAATCACCCTATCTTGCTCATCATTCTTTGTAACTGATGATATCACTATATGAAAAGGAGACTACCATAAACTGACTGGAATCTTGGGCATAATTCCTTAAACCTCAGTTTTCTGCTCTGCAAAATGAAAAAAGAAAAAGGTGTACTTATCTATATATCTGTCTATCTACTACCTATTACCTGCCTCAGTAAAATTGAAGTAATCACAGTCAGCAGTGTGTTTTATAATGCTCTCTTTGCATCACATGACAACTGCAAATATCCACAAAAACAGTAGGAGCATGAGGTCTGTCCTTGCCAGAACACCGAATGGCTGTTACCCTGCTTTATGGCTCCTGATTTTTTTAAAACAGCTGAAGTGTTTTCTACATTTCCCAGCTTAACAGTAATGTTCATCCTGAATCTATTGACCTATTGCAACCAGGCCAGGAACAAGATGGGTCAGGAAAGGGACTGATGCTAGCAGATTCCATCCTGGGATGTGTAAGGCCATAGGTAAAATAGTAGGAAATCCTGCAAGGGTAGCTTCTCACAAACTCCTCTATGGAGAGTCAGAGAGCTGGGTAGTAAGATTGCTGGCCTGGGTAAGAACCTGCTAGGAAAGTTAGTTTAGAAGCCTCCTAGTCAGATGATTGACTGGATCTGACCCATAAACAAATGGTTAGCACTAGCACCAGACAGATATTTCCTCATCCAGGGATGAAAAAAACAGGAAACATAATCACTCTCTCTGTCTCTGTCTACCAGTAAATACTGCAAAACCAAAGTCCTGAATTCTCAGAGGAAAACATATTCCTGATAAATTATCTACTGCTGTATTTAAAATGAAATTCTTGGATATTTTGGTACATGGTATCCGTAAAGTAGGAGCTGAGTCTTCATTGGTTTAAATGAAAGGTTATTTAGTATCTTATATGTGCCAGGTGTTTTCATAAGGCACTAGAATCTCTTATATGCATTAAAATCAACTGTGAGGTCTGAATAAAATAAGTGATGCCTGGGCCCCACCCCAGACTGTATTATCCAGTGCTGCCCAGGTGATTCTAACGTGCAGCCAGAGCTAACCACTTGGCTAGAAGTGTAGGCTACTGCTGTGAACACAGGGGCAAGGTTTCAGCCGTCGTGGAGCCATAGTTCTGGAGGTCAGAGTTGCATCATAAACAGAGAAGTAATATAATATTAGGTAGTGATAAAAGACATGATGAAAACAAAGCAACTCACACTTGAGAGAGACTGGAGGGCATGAAGCAGGACATTTTTGATTGGTTCGTTAAGAAGACTTCCTTAAAGAGGTGACATCTGAACTAAGACCTAATTATCAAGAAAAACCAGGCTTGCAAAGATCTGGGGTCAGAACTTCACAGGAGGAGGAAACAGGTAGTGTAAAGCCTTAAAGTGGTATGATTTTGATGGAGTTGGACAAAAGCAAGAACTCCGGTGAGCCTGGGATGAGTGGTGTGATAGAGATGAGAGAGGCAGGCCAGGGACAGATCAGAAAGGCCTCCTAGGCCTTGATAAGCATCCCAGATTTTTTTTTTTTTTTTAATTTACAGAAAAGACGTAGATTTTAGGCAGGGGAATAGCATGATCTGATTTACACAGAATAGACTATTTTGACTTTGTGTGGAAAACAGACTGTTGGGTGGGCAAGAGGAAGATTATTAAGAGACTTTCAGTGGTCCAGACTAGAAAGAACATAACTTGAACAAGAATGAAGGAAGCGGAGAGAGAGCAAGGAGCGTTCTGAAACCCTGCAAAGATCCTGATAAGTGATGAAGGTGGGTGGTGATGAGGTTCACTAGGCGATTCTCTCCATAACAGTGTATGTCAAAAATCTCTGGAATAAAAAGTTGTCTAAACGAATAAGATAACTGAGAGATTGCTGTAGGCTTTTGCGGGAAAAGATATTGACCTCGGTGTTTCCTTATGTATCCTAGTTTTATGACGGGGACAGAAAGACTTTCACTGGTTATGTGAGGACTTAAAGAATTTTCAAATTACTTCAGACAGACTTCAGCAGATGGAAAGAGCAATAAAAAAACTCAAGACTGGAAAAGTTGTGAATTATAGGTTTTTCCTTATTCAGTTCGGAGCCCAAAATCAAGGGTCTTGTTGGATAACATATTGTCAGAACACTCATGGAGCCTGATCTGACTTTTTCCCTAGCAGTGTTCCTGGTTTCCCTGCTTCCCCTGTCTTAGGAAATATGCTTCTTACGCCACATCCTTCAATCCACAATTTAGGTGGAATTTCTGATCAGGCTGATGATTGCTCAGATCTTCTAGGTTTCTCCCTAAAACGTGGAGCTAGACTCCCCGCATAACCCAGTGCTCCTCTCCCTGCACCTGGGAAATCTCCTCATGCCAACTGAGGACCTGCTGCATGGCCCATACGCCAGTGGGACTCAGCACCGGCTGCCTCCTCGTCTGGGCACTTTGGTTCCACTGGAACTGGTCCTACCTAACGATATTTCTGGGCGTTGCTGATTCTGTTAGCTTCAGTCCACTGGAATTTACTTTAGCAATCTTCTAGTGTGACTAAATTATAAACATAATTCATCAGACATCGCAGTGGATACTTTTGATGGATGTGTCACAGATTGGTATATAAAACCTGTTAGGCTCGACATCCACAATCTAATACTTAAACTTGTACAGTTGAGTCATCCCATCTCTGCTCTACAGGAGAGACACTTTACAGTCTCCTTTCTGGTGACTCACCCTTTAGGCCAGACTGTTCTAAGCTCCTGGGGATATGTTCAGATGTCAAATGCTAAGAAAGCATTCCCTATTTCCTTTTTTACTTTGTTTTCTTGTTTTGTTTTTTGTTTTTGTTTTTGTTTTTTATTGAAGGTACTTTGAAGTTTGCAGAAATAGAAACCTTAAGATTGTGGGAGTATATCAATAGTGATTTGGATTTGTGGGATGAGTGAGTGTCATTACCTACAGACACTTGAGCGTAGCATAGGCAATGATGATTTCTCTTAGCATCTAGAACTTCGCTAAATGGCTAAACAGTTTACACAGTTGGATACTCTGCTGTATTACTAATTCTTTTCCTTGAACATAAGCAAAGGAGCATAGAGAAACAGACTGGCCATTTTCTTTATAGAGAATTGAGAATAGAGAATTTCTTTATAGGGAACTGATGCTCTTCTGCCTCTTTTAGACTCATGTTGAATGCCCCAAATCACTCAATTATTCAATCAAGAAAGCTTACTACACTGTCCCATACCTAACAGTTTCTTTCCATTGCTTTCTTCATTATCATCTTCCATTCAGACATGTGAATATCCATTCCTGGCTTAACTATGATAAAAATCAATATATATAGATGTGTTTAACTTTATTAAAATATGCAGTTAGTAAAATGTCTTATAAGTCATGACACAATTAATAAAAATACACAAAAATTAACAGAGTATTCTAAGTAATTATTTGTAAATGCGTTTTCTACATTTTCCACAATGAGAAGGCGTTATTTTTATAACCCGAAAAACTGATTTTAAAAGTCCTGTGTGCATGTATAATTTATATACACCTTATTATTAAAATTACAGTAATTACCCCTTATCTGCAGCTTCATTTTGTGTAGTTTCAGTTACCTGCAGTTAACTGTGGTCTGGAAGAAGATGATCCTTCTGATGTATTGCAGAAGGTCAATAGTAGCTTAACACTACGTCACAATGCCTAAGTCATTCACCACACCTCATCTCATCAGTTACACATTTTAGCATCTCGCACCATCACAAAGCATAAAGTAAGTTATTTTGACAGCAATGGAAACAGACCACATTCACATAGCTTCTATTACAGTATATTGTTATCCTGTTTTGTTATTAGTTATGGTTGTTAATCTCTTACTGTGTCTAACTTATAAATTAAACTGCACAGATAAATATGTATAGGAAAAAACAGTATATACAGGGTTTGGTACTACCTGCGGTTTCAGACATCCACTGGGGATCTTGAAATGTATCCCCCATGGGAAAAGGGGGACTAAGTATATTTTTTAAAGATATATTTTTTAGAATATTTTATTTATTTATTTATTTATTTATTTATTTATTTATTTATTTATTTATTTATTTGAGAGAGAGAGAGCACGAGCCGAGTTAAGGGCAGAGGGAGAAGTAGACTCCCCAGTGAGCAGGGAGCCCGACGTGGCAATCGATCCCAGGACCCCGGGATCATGACCTGAGCCGAAGGCAGATGTTTAACCCACTGAGCCACCCAGGTGCCCCTAAGTATATATTTTTAAAGAGCAAAACATGAAAATACAGCAAAAAGTTTATAACAGTTATCTCTTGGTGGCATATTTTATAGGTGATCTTAAGGGTTCAATAAATATTTGTTGAGTAGAAGAATAACTTTTTCACCTTTCTAATTTTTAAAGAGTTTTTGGTAATAAGCCAATATTGCATTCTTCTTTAAAAAAATCAATAAAATGTAACTTTGTCATTGGTATTGGCCCATAAGAACTAATTTGTCCCCCCACTAAAAAAGATTTTTTAAATTTTACCAAGACTTAACACTGCAAATAAAAATATTATATCTATTCACAATATACAAGGATTACAATCCAAATAATTGTGTGTTGGCCTTGTATTTATTTATTTATTTCAGAAAGAGAGTGCACATGAGTGGAGTGGGGGGGGAAGAGGGGGCAGAGGGAAAGGGAGAGAAAATCCCAAGCAGACTCTGTGCTGCAGAGCACAGAGCCTGATATGGGGCTTGATCCCAGGACCCTGAGATCAAGATCTGAGCTGCACCAAAAGTTGGACGCTGAATGGATATCCCTACCCAGACACCCCTTGGCTTTGTTTTGAAACTGTTGTTTAAATCTTTTATTCTGATCTTTTTTTTTTAGGTTATATGTTTAATATCCTACATCACTTTAAGTATTTTGAAATCAAGGGCTTAAAAGTCAGGAACCATGAGCTAGTTTTATGTCAAAACACTACCACTTTCTATTTGTATATTTTAAGTACATTGCCTCTCTGTGAATCATTGTTCTTAGGCACGTGGATTTCTATGAGAATTAAATAATATCGCTTACATAAATTTAGGTAAATCACTTAGCACAGTGATTTGCATATAGGAAACATCCAGTACATGTGAAATGTAATTATTTTTCTTTTTGCTTCCTAATAATATAGTGTCTAGGGCACAGATGTTGATTTGAAGAATTCTGATTAACCTCAAACTTAAAGCCAGAAACCGAAACCACAAAGACTATGTTATTCTTAAACTGTGAATGTGGAAGAACACATCTCAGTATATTCTACCATGTGGCAGAACTATTTTACTACTGACATACATAGATTGTACATTACATAAGCACTTTTTTTTAGAGATAGAAATAGTTCTCTAAACTTCTGCTCATACCTATGACAATGTACAGTGATGTTTTTGCAAATAATTAGGCACCAGCATCTACTATAAAATTCTCCTTCTACTCATCTCCTCCACACTTTTCCCTCTTCTGCCTTTAAATTTTACTCTTAAAATCTCTTTCAAGTGCCCATTAGACAGACTGTAAGATGGAGGTTAGTATGTGTAATCATGAAAAGCACAAATGATTTATGATGTCAAAACATGATGTACTTTGCATATTGTTTAGTTCAGAGGTCCTAAGAGTCCACCTACATATTGGCTAGAAAGAAATCCACTCAGTGTTCAGCCTGCTCTATGACTCTGTTATGTCTCTTCATTGCTACAGTTCCTAGTACATAGTACCATAGTATGCACTTCAGAATATTCATCGAATGAACAAATAAATGAAGTTTTGAGCCTTTCCTTTAAATAAGGTCAGATGGCACCATTCACTTTTTTATTTTGCATAGATGTCTGTCAAACTTACTCTGAAAAAAAGGAAGCAAACCAGACCACCAAAAAATGGACAGTATATAATTGTGATGTGAATATTTAAAAGCATGTATGTGGTACTCATGGTCACTGAGTTCTTCCCATGATGAATAAAGGAAGTACAGTTAAAATTGTTGAAAGAGTGCTATTATTCGCAACATGCCACAAAGATTGTTTTTTAAATAAAATTATAAGTGGTTTGTAAAAACAGATGTCAATGTATTTTTTAAATAACTCCAGTATGCAGGTGTTTGCATATCAAATGAAACCTTGGAGCCTCTACGGTTTTTTTTAATTCATCACTCACTACCTTCCCACAATATGCAGTTATAAGCCAAATAAATTGTATTCATCAGTTGATTTTAAGTCTAAATTATCTATATTTATATAGAAACATCTGCTGCAAATTTTAAAGACTTTAAGAAGGAAAGACAACAATAGTTTCAGTACATGATTTACATACTTGTTTAAATTAATGTTAACATTAAAAGCATTTAAAATGTTCCAGGGTAAGCTTATTTAATGGGTTAATTTATTCTAATATTATATAATCAAAACAGGGTTCAGGCAAACTATATTTGAACTGAGATTAACATAATGACATACCTTTAATAGAAAGTCTTATCAGCTCCCTACAATTATCAAATGTTCTAATTTAACTGACAGTCAAACAATACAGAGGACAATTATAAAAATTCCAAAGTATTGTTGGAAAACATTTTTACCTCATTATACTTCAGTCTTAGGTGGAAAAGTCATTACCCTGGGGATATTAAATAATTTTCAGCTTAAACGAAGTTTACATCTAATACGGATCAGTTTCTGTCTCATGTGAGGTTTCATGATGAAGTATTATTTCTTACTATTTAATATGTGTCGTTGGAAAAGGAAAGGAACAGAGCTAAAAATACCCATGCAAAACAAGATTTGACAGGCCAAAACTGCATGGTCAGAGCCTTTCAGAAAGGTTGGAACCCAACGTGTCCACAGGCAAGAGCTTTTACAGCGCCAGGCTACCGCAGCCCCAGGCCTTTCCCTTACCTCCATTCTGAAGACAGAGCAGAAAGAGTGAGTGATACTGTTTTCGGTTTTAGAAAATATTCAAAGGACAAAACTAGCAGCCAATTTTTAAGTTTGAGGAAAACAGGGAGAAAAATAAAGACTAGTACAAAGACAGATGTGGTAATGCTTACTTTGTCCAGAAAAACTACTTTTCATAAAAAGCCAGGATGAGTTGGGGAGCATGTGTATGTGGTGATGGAGGGTGGACAGCAATGGGCCAGATGAGACTCTGAACCTGAATCATCATCACATTTATAATTAAGGTGATGACCTTGAACTAGCCACTTAGCCTCTGTGCCCTCTGCTCAATTCAAATGATTCTTTTCCACTACCTCCTAACTGGTTCCCTGTAAAAATGAAAAGGGAATTGGCAAAATGACATGTAATGTCCTTTCCAGGGCTTAAATATTCTAGTTACAAGTGGTTTTACAAAATACTGGAAGAAAATACTCCAAAATAATAATTACTCACAGTAATATTTTCCTTTTTCACAATTTTGCAAGTTATGTGTAATTTACCTTTATATTAAGTTCATACATAAAAATATTAATGTCTAGGACACTATGGTTGATCACTAATATAATGGAGCAATGTTTACTCCTTAATAAACAAGTGCACTATTTTAAATTATTTTGGAAGGGCCAGTTAAGCATACTATCAATGCATTACTTGAGGGCACCCTTTTCCTGTGAGCATGAAATAATTTAAAAGGCATCCTGACAGTTCTCTCAAGACATCCCAAGTCTCTGCATCAGGGCTTATAATCCTCTCTCTTGCAAAACCCTTACTATGCCCAACCTCTCGAGACTGCTCAGCAGAACAAGTGAGAACACAATATGCAATTGTTTTACATCTCTCATCACTTTATATCTTCTGCTGTAGTTAATTATGTATTGGTATCACTTCCCCAGCCTAAATCATAAACACAAGAGGAAGGCTGTTTTATTTACTTTTGAATTCTCCTCATGTCTATCACAGAGTATTGAACACAAGGCACTCAATAAAGATTTGTGGAGTGACTGAATATGCTCTTATTACCCTGGATTTTTGCCTCCATTATAGTTAAATTATATTTTATTTATTAATAAAAAGTTTAAATATTAAAGAACTGTGCTGCACTATAGTATAGCTGTAACATGTTACAGTAATCTTTGAAGGAATCCGGAAAGAGTAAACAAAAGTAACTTTAATATATTGATGGAAAAAAGTATTTACCTTTAACATGAAAAACAATAGCTTAAATGCTGTAGTAATACTTCGTGTATGATTCATATAACAAATAGTTAATGCATAAATGCCTACTATGTGCTAAGTGGGAATAAGGATAATTAAGTAAAGTGTGTTCTCAAAAGCTTATAGAACTATCAGAGGAAGAGATGTTTCAAAGAAGTATTATATTTTCACACCTGAAATGTAGTTTTAAATACAAAACCATTTAAATGGTTTTGTAAAATAAAATTAGAAAAAGGTTTCATTCATTTCTCCATTATTTGAAATGCTGTATTTTATTTTTATTTGATAAATATTCTTTTCACTATAGTTCAACACAGCAAAATCAAAATAATATAAAGATAAATTTATCAATGAAAAACAATGTAAACATAGACAAAACTTTTTGATTTTTAATATAAAGAATATAGCTTGCATATGGAAGTTCAAAATGATATTTTCCAAGTCCCTAATGATTTTTTGATTATTGTTAAACAAGAAATGTACAGTAAAACGTGTAAAATGTACAGAACAATTAGAAAATTCAGGCATACTAGAATAAAGTCCACTTGATTAACGCAATATAAGATTAAAATTTGCATATTTTTACATTCAATTGATGCAACCATGTATATATAATATACATATCATTCTATTATAAAATGTATTTTTTATTTCCCTATAAGTAAATACTCAGTAACCTAATTTTAATGGTTATATAGAACTTCATTTTATTCATGAACCACAGTATATTTAACCATTCCCCTATTACTGGGACTTTACATTGTTTCAACATGTGCAGTAATTACAAAATTGTAATTACTATCATACATACATCTATACACATGATTTCTTTAAGATAAATTATTATATACCTGAATTCTGAAAGAATAATCATAATTTAATATTTTCTTGATGATTCAAAATAAATCACCACATTTACTGCAGTATATAGTAAGGTGGTAAGTGCTTGCTTAGGTTTAGAATGTCTGAGCTGAAATCCTCGTGGCACTCCCCAGTAGCTGGATGATTTAAGGCAAGCTATTTAGGCTTTCTAAGATACATGTCCTCTGTAAAATGAGTTCAATAAAAACAACTATTATATAGATTATGAAGATGAAATGAGAAAATAATATAAAATGTATAGTTTTTAGTCTTATTTAAACAGTACAAAATGGGGACACCTGGGTGGCTCAGTCGGCTAAGTGTCCGACTCTTGGTTTTGGCTCAGGTAGTGATCTCAGGTTGTAAAATTGAGCCCCACAATAGGCTCTCTGGTCAGCATGGAGTCTGCTTAAGATTCTATCCCTCCCTCTCCCTCGGCCCCTCCCCCCTCTCATGTTCCTTCTCTCTAAAATAAATGAATAAATCTTTACAAAAATGAAGAGTACAAAATAAATAAATATGAATTAATATGACATTAAATGTCATTCTACCATCATAACAATCAGTAGATACCACAAACTGCTAAGCTGTTCAACCCTATTTACCCCTCACTCAACAAACTAAAATTACAATTGGTTTTCAGTTTTAAAATATTATATATACATATATATTTTATAAATTACATATAACAAGATCTGAGTGTCTGTATATATATATATATATATATGTATATACACACATGCATACATATAATTATTTATGTATTTATTTTTAGCACAGAGGATCTTATGAAGTATGAAACCTCTCTTAGGGAATATTTTGGAACTTTGAGAATGTGGTATCACTTATCATAATGATTGGGAGGAGATAAATTAGCTTGTATTGGGTAGGGGCCTGGGATACATTATTTCCTTCAATAAATGACACAGTATGTACAACAAAGAAATGTCCAATATCCTGCACAAATTTCAAATATTCTGCTATAACATTATGTAAGAAAATCACATTTATTTTTTACTGGTTTTATTGAGAAATAATTGACATGTATCACCATATAAGTTTAAGGCATACAGCATGATGAATTGATTTATATACATTGTGAAATGATTACCATAATAGATTTAGCTAATATCTATCTTCTGATATAAATACAGTAGAAGAAAAGGAAAAACAAGGAAAACAATTTCCTCCTTGTGATGAGAACTCTTAGGATTTACTCTCTTAATAAATTTCCTATATATCACATAGCTGTGTTAGCTATAGTAATCATGTTGTACATTACATCCCCAGTAGTCCAGTAGCCTGCCTAGTGCAACTGGATGAGTGGGAGACATATCTCTGATTTGATCAATGAAGTCCAAGAAAAAATGGAATTCACATAGAATGCATTCATTCCATTAAATGAGCAAGATCTAATTCATCACCCTAAAGAATTTGTAATAACTTTCCCACAGTTGCCCTCAGTTGAAAGAATTTGTAATAACTTGACCACTTTCACCAGATACAATATAGCATTCATTTTTATCTCTCTGTGAATCATTTCTGTGAGTATACCAAATGTTGGGAGTTTTAATTAAATGAACCATCATCTAAAAATAAAATACATTGTTCCACCAGCAATTACCCTCATGAAAACATAGTCACATAATTTGCCCTTAACAAGGAAAATCAAAGGGACACTAAATAACATAAAAGTGGAGATGCTGGCAGTTTATAGTTGGTAAAAAGGGAGATCAATGGGTATGTACCCAAACAACTTTATAAGTCCAACTAAATACAAAATATAGTTTTTAATGATATTATTTTCCTCAAGCAAGCAGGTAATCCATAGGCTAAGCAAGACATCGAACTAACCATAGTACATTTAAACTTATCCAAACTAGGGGGGTGGAGCAAGATGGCAGAGGAGTAGGAGACCTGGATTTTGTCTGGTCTCAGGAATTCAGCTGAATAGGGATCAAACCATTCTGAACACCTACGAACTCAACAGGAGATCGAAGAGGAGAGTAGCAACAACTCTCTGAACAGAGAAGCGACCACTTACTGGAAGGTAGGACGTGCCAAGAAGTGAATCCGAGGCAATATTCGGGAGGATAGACGGCGGGGGAGGGGGCCTCCACTGGCCGCTTCTGGGAAGTGATAGAGCCGCAGAGCACAAAATCGGAACTTTTAGAAGTCGGTTGGGCTGAAGGATGTCGCTCCAGTGGCTAAGCGGGGGGGGGGGGGGGGAACCCTTGCAGGACAGTGTGGTCTCAGGACCCTCGGGGTCACAGAAAAACCGGGGGTGCCTGAGTGCAACAGAGCTCCCAAATATTGGAGCAGGGAAGCCAGCTGCAGAGACAGAGCCGAGGTGCGGGCTCTCAGCTCGGGGTGGCCATAAACTGTGATCCACGGCCCAGTCGGGCCACTGCTCCTCCAGCAGGGACCCAACAAGCAGCAGAGCTGGGGAGACTCCCCTTCCTCCCCGGGGAGGAGCAGCGCAGGAGCGCACCGCAGGGATCTGCTGGGTTTGGAGACTCCACACGGGGTCGGGTGCCAGAGATAGAAATGCTCGGTCACAGGCCGGGTGAGCATGGAGTGCGGCCAAAGACCGGGGAGACGGGAGTGACTGCTTTTCTCTGGGGGTGCACTGAGGAGCGGGGCCCCGAGTTCTCAGCTCCTCCAGGTGGAGATTGGGAGGCCACCATTTTCACCCTGGTCCTCCAAATCTGTACCGAGAGCTTGCAGGGAACAAAAGCTCCTGAGAGCAAACCCGAGCAGCTTGCTTAGCCCGGACCAACAAGGGCGAGGCAATTCCGCCTCCGGCAAAGACATCTGGGAACCACGGCAACAGGCCCCTCCCCCAGAAGATCAGCACAGACAGCCAGCAATCCAAAACCAAGTTTACCGATCAAGGAGAATGGAGAACTCCAGCGCTAGGGGAATACTGCACATAGAATTCATGACTTTTTTTACTATGATGCATTAGTTTTTCAAAGTTAAATTTTTTAACTTTTTTAAATTTTTCTTTTTCCCTTTTTCAACCAACATCTTATCAATCCCTTTTTTAAAAAAAACATTTTTTATTTTTCATTTTTAGAGTCATATTTTATCCCTTCATAGTAGTTACCCTTACTTTTGGCATATATATATAAGTTGTTCTCTCTTTAAAATTTTGAGATACAATTTCTTCTCACAGATCAAAATATACCCTAAATCACTAGTGTATGGCTTTGTTCTAGTCTCCTGCCTGATCACAATCTCTCCCTTTTTTTCTTTTTTTTTTAAATCTTCTTCTTTCTTTTTTCAAACAACTTCTTATCTTATCAATTCCTTTCATAAAATCTTTTATAATTTTCATCTTTACAGTCATCTTCCATCCCTTCTTTGTATCAACCCTTATCTTGTACATATATGTCTTTCTTCCTTTAAAATTTTAGGAGGCACTTTTTTCTAACAGACCAAAACACGCCCAAAATCTAGTGTGTGGCACTGATCTATGCACTAGCCTGATCATGTTTGATCATATTCTGTTTATTTTGTATTGCTCTGTTTTTGCTTTTATCTTTTTCTTTTTGTTCTTTTTTCTCTTTCTTTTTTCTTTCTTTCCCTTTCTTTTCCCCTGGTTTCAGGTCTTTTCTGATTTGTATAGAGTATATTTGCTGGGGACGTTGTTAACCTGTTAGCATTTTGTTCTCTCATTCATCTATTCTCCTCTGGACAAAATGACAAGACGAAAAAAATCACCTCAGCAAAAAGAACAAGAGGTAGTACCGTCAGCCAGGGACTTACTCAAGACGGACATTAGTACGATGTCGGACCTAGAGTTCAGAATCATCACTTTAAAGATACTAGCTGGGCTTGAGAAAAGCGTGGAAGTTATTAGAGAAATGCTTTCTGGAGAAATAAAAGAACTAAAATCTAACCAAGTCAAAATCAAAAAGGCTATTAATGAGGTGCAATAAAAAATGGGGGCACTAAATGCTAGGATAAATGAGGCAGAAGAGAGAATCAGCGATATAGAAGACCAAATGATGGAAAATAAAGAGGCTGAGAAAAAGAGAGAGAAACAACTACAGGATCACGAGGGCAGAATTCAAGGGATAAGCAATACGATAAGATGAAACAACATTAGAATAATTGTGATCCCAGAAGAAGAAGAAAGAGAGAGGGGGGCAGAAGGTATATTGGAGCAAATAATACCAGAGAACTTCCCTAATGTGAGGAAGGAAACAGGCATCAAAATCCAGGAGGCACAGAGAACCCCTCTCAAAATCAATAAAAATAGGTCAACACCCCGACATCTAATAGTAAAACTTACGAGTCTCAGAGACAAAGAGAAAATCCTGAAAGCAGCTCGGGAGAAGAGATATGTAACCTACAATGGTAGAAACATTAGATTGGCAACAGATCTATGCACAGAGACCTGGTAGGCCAGAAAGGACTAGCATGAGATCTTCGGAGCACTAAAGGAGAAAAATATGCAGCCAAGAATACTATATCCAGTGAGGCTGTCATTTAAAATTGAAGGAGAGATAAAAAGCTTCCAGGACAAACAAAAACTAAAGGAATTTACAAACACGAAACCAGACCTACAAGAAATATTGAAAGGGGTCCTCTAAGCAAAAAGAGAGCCTAAAAGCAACATAGATCAGAAAGGAACACGGACAATATATAGTAACAGTCACCTACAGGCAATACAATGGCACTAAATTCATACCTTTCAATAGTTACCCTGAATGTAAAAGGGCTAAATGCCCCAATCAAAAGACACAGGCTATCAGATTGGATTAAAAAACAAGACCCATCCATATGCTGTCTGCAAGAGACTCATTTTAGACCCAAAGACACCCCCAGATTGAAAGTGAGGGGGTGGAAAACCATTTACCATGCTAATGGACACCAAAAGAAAGCTGGGGGGGGGGGCAATCCTTATATCAGACAAGTTAGATTTTAAAACAAAGACTGTAATAAGAGATGAAGAAGGACACTATATCCTACCTAAAGGGTCTATCCAACAAGAAGATCTAACAATTGTAAATATCTATGCCCCTAACATGGGAGCAGCCAATTTTATAAGGCAATTAATAACAAAAGCAAAGAAACACACTGACAACAATACAATAATAGTGGGGGATTTTAACACCCCCATCACTGAAATGGACAGATCATCTAAGCAAAAGATCAACAAGGAAATAAAGACTTTAAATGACACACTGGACCAAATGGACTTCACAGACATATTCAAAACATTCCATCCCAAAGCAATGGAATACACATTCTTCTCTAGTGTCCATGGAACATTCTCCAGAATTGATCACATCCTAGGTCACAAATCAGGTCTCAACTGGTACCAAAAGACTGGCATTATTCCCTGCATATTTTCAGACCACAATGCTTTGAAACTAGAACTCAATCACAAGAGGAAAGTCGGAAAGAACTCAAATACATGGAGGCTGAAGAGCAACCTACTAAAGAATGAATGGGTCAACCAGGAAATTAAAGAAGAATTTAAAAAATTCATGGAAACCAATGAAAATGAAAACACAACTGTTCAAAATCTTTGGGATGCAGCAAAGGCAGTCCTGAGAGGAAAGTATAGAGCAATACAAGCCTTTCTCAAGAAACAAGAAAGGTCTCAAATATACAACCTAACCCTACACCTAAAGGAGCTGGAGAAAGAAGAGCAAATAAAGCCTAAACCCAGCAGGAGAAGCGAAATAATAAAGATCAGAGCAGAAATCAATGAACTAGAAACCAAAAGAACAGTAGAACAGATCAACAAAACTAGGAGCTTGTTCTTTGAAAGAATGAACAAGATTGATAAACCCCTGGCCAGACTGATCAAAAAGAAAAGAGAAATGACCCAAATCAACAAAATCATGAATGAAAGAGGAGAGATCACAACCAACACCAAAGAAATACAAACAATTATAGGAACATATTATGAGCAACTCTATGCCAGCAAATTAGATAACCTGGAAGAAATGGATGCATTCCTAGAGATGTATGAACTACCAAAATTGAACCAGGAAGAAATAGAAAACCTGAACAGACCTATAACCACTAAGGAAATTGAAGCAGTCATCAAAAATCTCCCAACAAACAAAAGCGCAGGGCCAGATGGCTTCCCAGGGGAATTCTACCAGACACATTTCCAGAAGAATTAATACCTATTCTCCTGAAACTGTTCCAAAAAATAGAAAGGGAAGGAAAACTTCCAAACTCATTTTATGGGGCCACCATTACCTTGATCCCCAAACCAGACAAAGACCCCATCAAAAAGGAGAATTACAGACCAATATCCTTGATGAACAAGGATGCAAAAATTCTCACCAAAATACTACCCAATAGGATCCAACAGTACATTAAAAGGATTATTCACCACGACCAAGTGGGATTTATCCCTGGGCTGCAAGGTTGGTTCAACATCCGCAAATCAATCAACGTGATACAATACATTAACAAAAGAGAGAACAAGAATCATATGATCCTCGCAATAGATGCAGAAAAAGCATTTGACAAAGTACAGCATCCTTTCTTGATCAAATCTCTTCAGAGTATAGGGATAGAGGGTACATACCTCAATATCATAAAAGCCATCTATGAAAAACCTACAGCAAATATCATTCTCAATGGGGAAAAGCTGAGAGCTTTTCCCCTAAGGTCAGGAACACGGCAGGGATGTCCACTCTCCCCACTGTTATTCAACATAGTATTAGAAGTCCTAGCCACAGCAATCAGACAACAGAAAGAAATCAAAGGCATCCAAATCAACAAAGAGGAAGTCAAACTCTCACTCTTTGCAGATGATATGATACTGTATGTGGAAAACCCAAAAGACTCCACCCCAAAACTGCTAGAACTCATACAGGAATTCAGTAAAGTAGCAGGATATAAAATCCATGCACAGAAATCAGTGGTATTCCTATACACCACCAACAAGACAGAAGAGAGACAAATCAAGGAGTCGATCCCATTTACAATTGCACCCAAAACCATAAGATACCTAGGACTAAATTTAACCAAAGAGGCAAAGGATCTGTACTCAGAAAACTATAAAATACTCATGAAAGAAATTGAAGACACAAAGAAATGGA
Organism: Zalophus californianus; assembly: GCF_009762305.2. NCBI lineage: Eukaryota > Metazoa > Chordata > Mammalia > Carnivora > Otariidae > Zalophus > Zalophus californianus. The sequence goes on from NC_045596.1 coordinate 125,013,719, forward strand.
AAAACGTTCCATGCTCATGGATTGGAAGAACAAACATTGTGAAGATGTCAATGCTACCTAGAGCAATCTACACATTCAATGCAATCCCCATCAAAATACCATCCACTTTTTTCAAAGAAATGGAACAAAGAATCCTAAAATTTTTATGGAACCAGAAGAGACCCCGAATAGCCAGAGGAATCTTGAAAAAGAAAAGCAAAGCTGGTGGCATCACAATTCCGGACTTTCAGCTCTATTACAAAGCTGTCATCATCAAGACAGTATGGTACTGGCACAAAAACAGACACATAGATCAATGGAACAGAATAGAGAGCCCAGAAATGGACCCTCAACTCTATGGTCAACTTATCTTTGACAAAGCAGGAAAGAATGTCCAATGGAAAAAAGACAGTCTCTTCAACAAATGGTGTTGGGAAAATTGGGCAGCCACATGCAGAAGATTGAAAATGGACCATTTCCTTACACCACACACAAAAATAGACTCCAAATGGTTGAAAGACCTAAACGTGAGACGGGAGTCCATCAAAATCCTAAAGGAGAACACAGGCAGCAACCTCTTCGACCTCAGCCACAGCAACTTCTTCCTAGAAACATCGCCAAAGGCAAGGGAAGCAAGGGCAAAAATGAACTATTGGGATTTCATCAAGATAAAAAGCTTTTGCACAGCAAAAGAAACAGTCCACAAAACCAAAAGACAACCGACAGAATGGGAGAAAATGTTTGCAAATGACATATCAGATAAAGGGCTAGTATCCAAAATCTATAAAGAACTTATCAAACTCAACACCCAAAGAACAAATAATCCAATCAAGAAATGGGCAGAAGACATGAACAGACATTTTTTCAGAGAAGACATCCAAATGGCCAACAGACACATGAAATAGTGCTCAACATTGCTCGGCATCAGGGAAATCCAAATCAAAACCTCAATGAGATACCACCTCACACCCATCAGAATGGCTAAAATTAACAAGTCAGGAAACGACAGATGTTGGCGGGGATGCGGAGAAAGGGGAACCCTCTACACTGTCGGTGGGAATGCAAGCTGGTGTGGCCACTCTGGAAAACAGTATGGAGGTTCCTCAAACAGTTGAAAATAGAGCTACCATACGATCCAGCAATTGCACTACTGGGTATTTACCACAAAGATACAAATATAGGGATCCGAAGGGGTACGTACACCCCAAAGTTTATAGCAGCAATGTCCACAACAGCCAAACTGTGGAAAGAGCCAAGATGTCCATCGACAGGTGAATGGATAAAGAAGAAGTGGTATATATACACAATGGAATATTATGCAGCTATCAAAAGGAATGAGATCTTGCCATTTGCAACGACGTGGATGGAACTGGAGGGTGTTATGCTGAGTGAAATAAGTCAATCAGAGAAAGACATGTGTCATATGACCTCACTGATATGAGGAATTCTTAATCTCAGGAAACAAACTGAGGGTTGCTGGAGTGGTGGAGGGTGGGAGGGATGGGGTGGCTGTGTCATAGACAGTGGGTAGGGTATGTGATATGGTGAGCACTGTGAATTGTGCAAGACTGTTGAATCACAGATCTGTACTTCTGAAACAAATAATGCAATATATGTTAAGAAAAAAGAAAAAGAAGAAGATAGCAGGAGGGGAAGAATGAAGGGGAGTAAGTCGGAGGGGGAGACGAACCATTAGAGACGATGGACTCTGAAAAACAAACTGAGGGTTCTAGAGGGGAGGGGGGTGGGGGGATGGGTTGGCCTGGTGATGGGTATTAAAGAGGGCACGTTCTGCGTGGAGCACTGGGTGTTATGCACAAACAATGAATCATGGAACACTACATCCAAAACTAATGATGTAATGTATGGTGAGTAACATAACAATAAAAAAAAAAAACTTATCCAAACTATAAGAGACCATTTCCTGTACTGGCACATATATAAGTCATATAAAGTATATGAAGCTCCCTTCAAAAGGATTTATTTGAGTTTTTCATTTTTCAATAATTAATCTTACAAAACACCTCGAAGAATAGGTTCAAAACTTAATAAGTGTCTATGTCCTAAATAAGTTAAGGATAATCAGGACAAATCAGGATACCAAATTTAAGAAGGCAAAATAGATCATACACAGAGCAATAATTAAAGGAAATATGGCCCCCCCAAAAGGAGAGAATAATGATGGCTAGAAATCCAAATGCTGAGATGTGTATTTTAAAGGTTTATTTATTTGGTGGGGGTGGGGACAGAGGGAGACAATTGTCAAGCAGACTCCCCGCTGAGAGCAGACCCCTGCACAGGGCTTGATCCCACAACCCATGAGATCATGACCTGAGCCAAAACCAAGAGTTGATGCTTAACCGATTAAGCCACCCAGGTGCCCCTGAGATGTGTATTTTAAAAGTTTAAGACAAGTGCAAAGATATAAGCAGAACATGTAGAAGCTGGATTATACTCACAATAAATTAGATATATTGGATTATCATATCTTCCTCTGAGTTCTGTCACTTAAAAGAAACAAGAAAATTTGGAAAATGTTTAGAGAGAAGAGCCAGAAGACATTAAGGATTAGAAAGAGGACTTGTGAGGAATAATATTTTAAAAGACCTATTACTGAAAAAGAAAGATTCTTATTAATCTATGCATAGCCTTAATTTTGTGGATAGTGAAAAAGTTACAACTGTAATGAAGCATGTCTAAGAAAAGAGTCTAATGTTGCAGAGTAGAAAGTTCTGAGAGAGATCATCATCAAAAATCAGACCTGACTGTCAAGGACAATTATGTAATTGCCAGAGTCTTTAAAGATGAGATTCTCATTTGGTTAATGTACATCAGGTCTTGCCTGAAGGCAGTGGAATAAACTGAATAGCATAAAAGATATCTTGTACTTTTATAATGGGTAACAAAACAGTGATTAGGACAGGAAGTCAGTTCCAGTATTAATTACATAACTTAAATAACCATATATTATAAGGGTAAGTAAAATTTACTATATGGAGAGCTGGAAATGATACATGGAAAAGAAGCAGTGGAACTAGAGGTCTTTGCTCATTATTCATGATCTGAACTAATTAGAAACCTTACATTAATATAATAATATGATTCCAGTTAAGAATGCACCATTGGTTTGAGAAAGTAATTTAATCATTCATTTGTATTCTCTAAATGATTTTCTTGAAAGATAATGGCTAACCTACTCTTTTCAAGGTATTCCCATTAGAATTCCAGGAGTTCCTTAATATAATCTACAGCTTCCAGGTGGAGAATCCACCAAAGTCACAAACACTTAATGAAGGTGAAAAACAAGTTCAGCGTGTCTGTGACAGGCCATAATACCAGGAAACTGAAGGACAGACAGCTCATAAGGAAAGGTAACAAAAGATACAAGCCTTCTAAAAGATTTGTTAAACTTATTTTCTGAAAATAATTTTGACAAAACCTATGTTCCTGGAGAAAAATGTAAAGCCTTTTTTTTTTCCTTCACTGATCTAAAAATTATAAAATTATGATTCAGAAGAAATAGTTTGTATATATTAAGCAATTTGAAGTCATGACTTATGCTGCATTCCAGTGACTTTCAAACCACTGTTATAGGAATTATGGGGTGTAAAAACATGGATATAATGAATATTTTTAGAATATGTATGGTCCTAATACTACATAATTTGTTAGCAACCCATGCCATTTATAGAGCATTCAGTAATTCTATTAACTACTCCTCAGTTCTTGCTGATGATACTTCTCTAAATCTACAGAGTGAAATCAATAAACAGGAGTGCTTACATTGTGGAGTATTATTAATGTTGGGACATATAATAAATTCCCAGAGCTATCTTCCCTAAAATGTTTCTAGTGGAGCAGATACTGAGTTTCAGAAAGCAAACTAATCTTTCTCAAGGCAAATGCTGCAAACTATTCTGTCTATCAATTTAATAACAACTGTAATTCAAAAAGATGCAAGACCTTGGTCACTTACTAAAAAGGGAAAAGATAAGCATAAAACCTCAGAAGATGGAGTCTTTACCTTACGACATACTGCCTCTTGCATATTTCCTTTATGTTTGTTTTATTTGTACCAAGTATTCACAAATAGGCTATATAAACAATGAACACAAGTCTTTTAGAATTATATGGGTCACATCGTGGTAGTGTTCAGGTGGAAAATAGCAAAAAGAAGATAAATCGCAACCAGGGTCTTGATTAATCTTACAGAGCCTAAAACCCTCAATTATCTTTTTCATAATTTTCCTTCTCTTTCTCTCCTTTTCTTCCTCTATGCTCTCTATCAGAAAAGAGCACATAAGTAGGCCATCATATGCACTAGCCCAATGAGTGCACTAAATCTGTGGCTCTCCGTAGATAAGTTCTAAAATGCTGGTTTTAAAACTTAAAGAGAAGTCATTTCTCAAAAATATGACCAAAATACAAATTTCAGTATCTTGGTTCTTTAAATTTATGTTTCCAACTTTATTTTTATAGTTTTATTGAAGTATAAATGAAAACTGCACATATTTAAAGTGTACACTTTGATGAATATTGACATATGCATATGTACATGGAACCATCACCACAATGAAGATAATAAACATTTCTATCACCCCAAAATTTTGTAACCCATTACATTTCACTTCCACTTCCCACCCCCATCCCAGGTAAACACAGATTTGCTTCTGTCACAAGGTTTAGTTTGCATTCTCTAGACTTTTTTATAAATGGAATCATACTCTTGTCCTCTTTTTTTGTCTGATTTCTTTCACTCAACATGATTTTTTTGAAATTCAGTCATGTTACCTGTATCAATACTGTCCATAGTTCTTTTATGTTGCTGAGTTAGAAGTATTCTGATGTATATATCACAATTTGTTTATCCTTTCATCTGTAGATAGTCATTTGACCTGTTTCTAGTTTGAGTCTTTCATAAAAAAAGAGATCTATGAACATTCATGTACAAGTCTTTATATGTAAATATACATTCTTTTGTCTTGGGTAAATATCTAGGAGTGGTATGGTGGGGTCATAAAATAGATAAATGTTTAACTTTTTAAGAAAACATCAAACTATTTTGCAAAGTGTTTTTACCATTTTATATTTGCAATGGCAGAGTATTAGTGGTAAAGTTGCTACCCATCCCTGCCAACACTTGGTATGTTCAATTTTTAATTTTAGCCATTATAGTAAGTAGTTATATTCCATTGTGTTTTAATTTACATTCCCCTAATGAGTAATAATGATGCACATCTTTTTGGACTTGTTTGTCATTCATATAAATTCTTTTCTTCTTTTATTTTGTGTTTATTTCTAAAATTTTATTTACAGTAAAATTCACTCTTTTGGTATACAGTTCATTGTGACTAATTTCTAGAGCCATATAACCACTATCATGATCAAGAGACAGAATAATTCCATCACCCTATGAACTCCTTCATGCTGCCTCTTTGTAATCTAACCCTCCTACCAGCTCTAAGCCCTGCAAACACTGGACTGATCTCTGTCCCTATAGTTTGCTTTTTCCAAAGTGTCATTTAAATAGAATCTATATAAAGCCTATGAATTTGGCTTCTTTCACTTAACATGATGCATCTGAAATTCATGTTGTTGTGTACATCAATAGTTCATTCCCTTTTATAGCTGAAAATAATTCATTGTGTAGAGGTAACAAATTTTGTTTATCTACTTACCAGTTGAAGAACATTTATGTTTTTTCCAGCTTTTGGCAATTAGGACTAAAGCAACTATATACACTTATATATAAGTTTTTGGTAAACAGACACTTTCATTTCTCTTGGGCAATTACCCAGGAGTAAGATGGCTGGGTTTATGGTTAGAGTAACTTAACTTCATAAGAAAGAACCAAAATATTTACAAATTGATTGCATCATTTTGCATTTCCACCAGCAATGAATGAGTGTTTTAGTTGCTCTACATCCTTGCCAGACTTGGCATTGTTATATTTTCAAATTTTATTTTAGTCTTTCTAATAGTTGAGTATTCCCATTGTGGCTTTAATTTATATTTCCCTAATGACTAATGATATTGATCATCTTTTCACGTGCTTATTTGCCATCTATATATCTTCTTAGTCTATTTGTTTTTGCCAAAATACAAAGTTAATTCATAGAAAGATAGTCTTTTCAACAAATAGCACTAGCACATTTGGATATCAACACGTTAAATTAAAAACAAAACAAAACAACTTCAACATATACCTTAAGCCAAGTACAAAAAGAGAATAACTCAGGATAGATTATACACTGAAATATAAAACCCAAAAGTATAAAATTTCTAGAAGAAAACTTTGTGACTAGAAGTCTGACTGATATATCTTGACTATCACAGAAAAAACATAAAGAATACAGGGGTAAACTGGACTTCATCAAAATTAAAAACTTCTCTTCAAAAGGCATTATTAAAAGATAGAAAAGATAAGACAGAGACTAGGAGAAAATATTTTCAGAGAATATATGTTAAAGGATTTATATTCAGAATATCTAAAGGACTTTCAACACTGACAAATAAAAAAATATGTATTAAAAAATGGTCAAAAGATTTGAACAGACACTTCACCAGTGATGACATACAATGACAAATACATGAAAACACGTTGAATATCATTATCTACTAGAAAAATGTGAATGAAAACCACAATGAAATACCAATACATATCTATTAGAAAGGTTAAAATTAGAAAAACTGATTACGCCAAGTACTGATGTAGCTGTAGAGCGAATGCAGCTCTCAGATCTCTGCTGATGGGGAATATGAAATGACAGAACTCCTTTGAAAACAGTTTAGTTAAGAGAAATGCAAGTATTTGTCTAGACACAGTCCTGTGCAGGAATGTTCATAGTAACTTTCCTTATAGTATCACATTTTTAAAAGTAACACAAGTGTCTATCATCAGGTGAATGAAAAAACACAGTGCGTTTCCACTATTCTCGAGGAGGCACCAAAGTGTAAAATAGGCATTTTTTTGTTTATTATTATTTTAATTTTTATGTTCAATTAGCCAGCATATAGTACATCATTAGTTTTTGATGTAGTGTTCAAGGATTCATTAGTTGCATATAACACCCAGAGCTCATCACCACACATGCCCTCCTTAATAATGCCCCTCACCCAGTTACCCCATCCCCCCACCCATCCCCCTTCTGTAACCCTCAGTTTGGTTCCTGGAGTCCAGTGTCTCTCACGGTTTGTTTCCCTCTCTGATTTCTTCCCATTCAACTTTCCCTCCCTTCCACTATGGTCTTCCGTGCTAAAACAGCCACTTTTTAAATTGCAGGCATAATACTTAAGAACTGAAATGAGTACTCTATAGGGTCTATGTATTACCCTACATTATCTAAGTGACAAATAAGAGTTCTAAAAAGAGTCGTTTCTTCTACATTATAAAAAGAAATAATAAGATTCAGCATCCTACCTATGTATCTATAACCTTCTTCACCATCTACTATTGGTCTCAGCCAAGTTGACCTAAGTTGTATATTATTATGCACATGGGCACCTTGAGGAGGGTAGAGTGTAAATAGCATTTCAATCGCATTGAACTTCTTGATGAGTTCAGAATATTTCTCATGGTCTTCTGTTAAAAAAAAAGAGAATATTAAAAAATTTTTAAATTTTAGATATTTTTGTCTAATGTGTTTCTTGTAAGTGATGCAACATTAAAAACTATTTAATAATTTGAATGCTGATGGCTATGTTGACAACGTGGGTTTTCTTTAGCCAAAGGTACTCCACCAACAATCTTACTGTTCAGATAATTCCTAGCAAAAATTAAGGAGTAAGGGATTTACAAATATCCTCTTCAAACACTGTAAGTTTAAAGCAGTATTGTTAATAGGTATAGTAAAAAGTAAGGTAACCAATGAACAGCATTCATATTATACATAACATAACCATATATATCTTTAATTGCCAGTAAACAATGAAATCAGATTAATCTGATAAAAATGTGGACTAAACATAGATTTCCCCAAAGTGGAATGACTAAATTAATATTTCTAAGCTATGGTCTATAGGAAAATATAATGATACATATACAAATACTTATATACAACTTACTATATGCAAGGAATTGTTCCAAATGCTTTTATATTAATACAATTAATTTTCATAAAACAGCTATAAGGCATATCCTATTATTATTTCCAATATATAATCTGGTATATATAATCCACCTGCCACTGTCCTGCTTGTGAGACTAGAACACTTTTTTGCCATAAGGCACAATTTTAAGCATCTTCCATAGAGAGCCAAGAGGGAACTAGATGATGAAGGGGCTCTTCCTGCTTCTGGGTACTTCTTTCTGTTGGCTCTTATAGTGCACAGTAGCCAGCAGTGTAGGGCACTTTCTGGGGGGGCGGTGTCTCCTGGAACCACCCCCCACTACATGAATACACACTGGGAGCTTCCTACCAAGTTCATAGTGCAGCACCTTCCACAGTGTGACACCTCGCTATGGACAGTTTCCCAAGAACCCCAGAAAGTGGCTTTCCCATGAGTTGCCCTAGCCTGCTACCTCAGTGAACTTTTCTGCCATTCGCTGGGCCACAGCTATGCCCTCTCCAAGATGTGGCTCCACGGTGGTGGGAGTGGGGTGGGGATAGAAGGTCTTCTTTAAAATTTGTTCTTTCTGGGATGCCTGGTGGCTCAGTTGGTTAAGTGTCTGCCCTCAGCTCAGGTCATGATCCCAGGGTTCTGGGATTGAGTCCCGCATCGGGCTTCTTGCTCAGCACGGAGTCTGCTTCTTCCTCTGCCTGCTCTGCTTGCCACTCCCCCTGCTTGTGCTTTTCCTCTCTCTGACAAATAAATAAGTAAAAATCTTTTTAAAAAATTTTTTGTCCTTTCCTTAGGTGCTCTGCTTCAAACCCAGGAGTACCGGCTACTCCCTATATGTGCTCTTCTCAATTTTTAGAGTTATTTTTACCCCTTAGTAGCAGATCATAATTAATAATTCTTTACATTAAGTTCTTCCTGCTCAAATTACCGTGTAGTTTCTACTTCCTAATTAGACCCACCCAGTTGACATAGACAGACCTGGGTCCTAATGTTCAAATCACCATTAACAGGCTGTGAAATATTAGACAAATCAGTTTACCTTCAGGTGATAATATTGTTCTCATAAAATTGTTGTTAGAATAATCCTAACCTTTAAGTGACATAAGATATATAAAGCATTTATAGGGTACCATGTCTATATGTACTAGATAAATGTCTTATCAATTTTCATCTAGTATTATTTTGATAATAGAAATGATGAGAGAGTCAGAAAATAATAAACAATATGTTATTGCATCTTTCAATTATACCCATATATTAGGGAATTTTCTGCCTCCTTTTAAAAGGGAAATTTCAAAATTGTGCCCTTGTAACTAACAAACAAACAAAATAAACAAAAACTCTTCCTCACATATGCTCACATGTGTGAACAGATTACATACAGATTTTTTTTAAAAAGATTACATATAGTAGAATTATATAGGTGATATCTATGTCAACACCAGCCAACATCATCTGTCAAGAGCAGAGAGGAAGCTGGAACTATTATAAAGCAATGCTGAAGCATGAACCTGCCTTACTTTTTCACTCAGTCATACTTCTTCAAGAAGTTGAAGAGGGGAGCTCCTCAGGCAGGGGGTTACCTTCCGAGTTTGTAAGGGAGGCTAGGGATGCAGCACTGCATCATGAGAAATCACACAGCTAAATAAAATACAATGCTGAAGTTTTCCATGACACACAAGGTAAGGAAACAAAATAGATCAGAGTCTCTGTCTTTGAAACCATAAAGAAAATTAAAGTAGGAAAAACTAGCAATAACTGTGGCTATTTATTGTGAAAAGATAGAATTGCACTTAAGGTTTCTCCCCTCCCCAACATTTATATCTTTCTAACTCCTTTAGTTTCAAAAAGGATGTTTAGTAACATTATTTGATAGGATTATGCTTGTTAATTTCAATAAAGTACTGTATTATCCTAAAAACAAACATTTCCAATTTCAGGCAAAGTAAATGCCTTAAACTAAAATCTCAACAGTGGTAAATGTATAACTGCCACTTTTTCTTACCGGCATATTCTGATTGAAGACTAAGCAGAAACACATGAAGTCAGTGGAATGTTGCACTTGCTAGGATAATAAGACACAGTGTGAACTCTAACAACAGACCCACATTGAAGGTTTCTAGCTCAGAGTCCTGCTAATGTCACCATTTGCCATCAGGTAACACAAACGGAGGCTTGGAGCTTATATAAACGAGGCATTATGATTTTTGAATGATTGTACCTTCCTTAATATCAAAGTTGATTAGAGATAAACACTTTTAATTTTAGAAAGCCTACAGCTTATAAAACGTGTTCTCTTTTAATTTTATTAAAAAATTATCCTCTGTATAGACACAAATTATCCATCCCAAGATTGAAAGTAGGAATTTAACTTTGTTTGTTGATACTGATAATTTTTGTTATCTATGGAGTACCTTCCTTTTACTGCACTGCTATCCAGTATTGCCACATTGGATTCAGATGTAGTGGTACTGTTCTCAGAACTCAGAACAAGAGCTCTTCCGTACTCCTTCCTCCCCAAGCCGTGTGTGTAGTATGTGTATGTCCTAGGTCTGTTTCCGTGGCAAAAGCCCACACAAAATTTCTGTAAGTCTACTGCTCCCAGGTCACCAAGTAGTTAATTATCTTCGGTAGAGATAGCAGTGGTTGATAGCAGAGGCTCTGGAGCTGAACAGCTTGGGTGTGAATCTGGATCTGCCATTTATGAGCTGTGTGACCTGAAGCAAGTTAGCTAACCTCTTTCCAGCTCAGTATCATAGTAAATCTGTCTACATTATAGTGTTGTTATGGGGACTACATGGGTTAATGTAAGTAAAGTCTTTAGAAGAATATCTAGTCTTTAGAGGAACATCTAGCCTATAGCCAGTAGTATTTAAGCATTAGTTATTACTGTCATTATGATGACCTCCATTTAACAGATGCTGGTATAGCCTCTATCCTATTAAGATAATGACAGCAGTCTCCTGTCTCTTCCTCCATCTTGCTTCCTTGTGGGTGGGTGGAAGAAAGGTCAGTTGTCTTGAAACCATTGCTTTTTCTGGTCACTCCTACACTGTTTTGGATGCTCTAAGGGTCAGTGGTTCCTACTGGATGCTGATCAGAAGTTTTTGTTAATTGGTCATTTGTGGGCTACTAATTGGTGTTATGGTGGTCTTCTTTGTTATTATTATTATTATCATTAACAATATTTTGTTGGATCTAAGACATTACAGATGTTGAGGGCCCCAGCAATTTACACACCACTAAGAAATATAAAGGACTAGAAATTTAACTATGGCATACCATTGATTATAAGACATAGCTTAATTTTGGAAACACTAAAATATGAAAGTATATATCTTAGAGTTAACAAAATGTGGCAAAATCAAGAAACCCAGTCGCTTAATTGAGAACTCCACTTAGCTAACGAATAGGCATCTCAAAGTCTATATGCCAAAACGTGTCCTGTGCCAGGGTTTCTTGTCTCAGTAAATAGCATCTATCTTTTTTTTTTCTTTCATGTAGATAGAAGTGTTTTTTTTTTTATGTGTACAGCTTAATGAGTTTAGCAAATGTTTACAGCTATATCATCCAAACCCCTATCAAGATATAGAGCATGTCATCACCCCAGAAAGATCCCTGATACCCATTTCTGGTTAACCTCCCTCCCCTTCAAAGGCAACTGTCATTCTGCCATCTATCTTTACAGTTTTAGTATATTCTTTTTTTTTAATTCAATTAGCCAACACATAGTACATCATTAGTTTCAGATGTAGTGTTCAACAATTCATCAGTTGCATATAACACCCAGGGCTCATCACATCATGTGTCCTCCCTAATGCCCATCACCCAGTTACCACATCCCCCCACACACCTCCCCTCCAGCAACCCTCAGTTTGTTTCCCATAGGTAAGGGTCTCTCATGGTTTGTCTCCCTCTCTGATTTCTTCCCATTCAGTTTTCCCTCCCTTTCCTTACAGTCCTCTGCACTGTTTCTTATATTCTACATATGAGTGAAACCATATAACAATTGTCTTTCCCCAATTGATTTATTTCACTTAGCATAATATCCTCCAGTTCCATCCACATCAGTGTAAACAGTAGGTATTCATCATATCTGATGGCTGAGTAATACTCCATTGTATATATACACCACATCTTCTGTATTCATTCATCTGTCGATGGACATCTGGGCTCCTTCCACAGTTTGGCTATAGTGGAACTAGCATCTACTTGATGGTAGAATCTAGAAAAAATTATCCTCTGTATAGACACAAACAACTTAGTCTCCTAAATAGTCTTCTTGGCCCTTCCAATCTTATCTCTAAACAGCAGCCACAGTAATTTTATAAATTTTCATATTCAATGGTTTCCTGATGCTCTTTTTTTTAATTGGTGATTTTTTAAATTTTTTTATTTTATTTTATTATGTTATGTTAATCACCACACATCATTAGTTTTTGATGTAGTGTTCCATGATTCATTATTTGCATATAACACCAGTGCTCCATGCAGTACATGCCCTCTTTAATACCCATCACCAGGCTAACCCATCTCCTCCCACCCCCTCCCCTCTAGAACCCTCAGTTTGTTTCTCAGAGTGCATAATCTCTCATGGCTCATCTCCCCCTCCGATTTCCCCCCTTCATTTTTCCCTTCCTACTATCTTCCTTTTTTTTTTCTTTTAACATATACTGTATTATTTGTTTCAGAGGTACAGGTCTGTGATTCATCAGTCGTACACAATTCACAGAGCTCTCCATAGCACATACCCTCCCCATTGTCTAATCACCCAGCCACCCCATGCGTCCCACCCCCCACCATTCCAGCAACCCTCAGTTTGTTTCCTGAGATTAAAGAATTCCTCATATCAGTGAGATCATATGATACATGTCTTTCTCTGATTGACTTATTTCGCTACCCTCTAGTTCCATCCACGTTGTTGCAAATGGCAAGATTTCAGGGTGTGTTTTTTTTGATGGCTGCATAATATTCCTGTGTGTGTGTGTGTGTGTGTGTGTGTGTGTGTGTGTGTGTGTACACACATACATATACATACATACTACATCTTCTTTATCCATTCATCTGCTGATGCTCTTAAAATAATGTCAGCTCTTTACTATGTCCTAACAGATTCTGAACATTCTGGCCCTGCCGCCTCCTCCATCTCTAACAACCTTGCCTTTCTTTCAGTTTCATAAATACACCTTGCTTCCCCCTGTTTCAGAACATTTGCTCAAGATATTCTGCCTGCCTGGCATGTTCCCCTCTCCTTCCCTCCATTACCTCAGTAACTTCTATACCTTCTTCATATGTCTCCCAAGAGTCTCCTGTGACTATCACCAGACTAGATCAATATAAGATCCCAGAGTTATTGTTCTCTGCATGTTTTCTCTATTATGCTTACTGAAGTTTGTAATTATATTATTTATATTATTATTTGAGTAAAATCTGTGTCCCTCACAAGACTTTTAGCTCCCGGCAGGCAAGGTCCATGGCCGTTTGCTAATGCACTCACTGCATCTCCTATCACCTAGGAGTGTCTCATATTTACAAAGGGTCAATAAAAGGCTTTTAAATTAAATAAATAAAACAATAACTGATAGTATTTGGGGGGAGCTTAGCATGTGGATGGCGGTGTGCTAATAAGCCAGGTATATACATTAACTAATTTAATCCTAAAAGCACATATATTTAACCTGACAACCCTGTGAGTTTCATATTATCATACTCATATCACATCTTCAGTTACTGAGGCAGAGGAAGGTTGCAGGGCATTTTCATGACCTCACAGTTAGTAAATAGTGAAGCCAAGATCTACTCTTAATTGTCTCACTTCAAAGCCTGTCCCTTTAACGAGGATGCCAGACTGCTTTAAACACAGGGTTCCTGGTATCATGGGACTGTTAGTGGCCTCATGAGTTGCTAGTCACCTGGTGGCCTCTCCTCTTGAAGTTGCCTTCCCATCTTTCTAACTCTTCAGCTGTCCCAGCACAGTCTGCTCATCAGCACTGTGGCTTCTCTCACAGAGGCAGCAGCTCATAGCTCTTTTCAGGCAGTTTTCTGATGTTGGTCTTCTCACAAGAACTTATTTTACAGGGGATATTGATGATCTCTCAGGTCAACACCAGTATTCATCAACTGATTAAAACCCTCTTAGTGTGCTAAGGATGTAAGCTAGCATAAAATCCCAGTGTGACCTCCTTAGCCTCCTCCAGTATTCTCCTGCCTCTCAGATAAGTGAGGTTCCTTATGTTCAATATTTATACTAGATGGTGAATTTTCAGAGAACCCCAAAATGCCCCTTCCCTTTCTCTCCCAAATAGGGCACTGAGTTATTGAGAGCTCATTGCTTCCCTCTTGCAGAGCCTGAATCTGAATATTTAAGGCACTGGTTCCCAGACTTGTACACAGTGATTTAAAAAAAAATTATAAATGGGATCTTACTAATTGAGTTTATTTGTGTTTGGCAAATATTCTGGTTTCATGGTTATTTTAACATTATTTCATGGTTTTAAAAGCATCATGTATTCATGATAAGAAACTTTGGAAATACAAAAAGGCATAAGAAATAATTATTACTTTCAGTATGTGTCAACTCTAATCCAGTATGCATAATTTTTATTCTCCCACAACCCCAAAGAAACCACAATACCGCATAAGTAGGTAATAGGACATTTGGTGGCAGATCACTCCTAGATCAAATAAATATTAAAATATTTCTATTAAAAGTAACAAACTGAGCAGATACTTTAAAAAATAAAATATTAAAAATTTTAAATTGGTAGAATGCAAAGATTTATGTGATCTGAAGAGAAACCAGAGTATAGCCCAAATGTCCATCAACTGATGAACGGATAAAGAAGATGTGGTGTGTACACAAACACACACACACACACACACACACACATAACGGAATATTACTCAGCCATCAAAAAATGAAATCTTGCCATTTACAATGACATGGATGGAGCTAGAGTGTATTATGCTAGTGAAATAAGTCAGTCAGAGAAAGACAAATACCATACACTCTCACTTATAGGTGGAATTTAAGAAAGAAAACAGATGAACATATGGGAAGGGGGAAAAGAAAAAAGGGAGAGAGGGAAACAAGCCATAAAAGACTCTTAGGATAAGGTTGATGGATAGAGGTGGGTAGGTAAAGGGTATTAAAGAGGACACTTGTTATGATGAGCACTGGGTGTTGTATGTAAGTGATGAATCACTGAATTTTACTCCTGAAACCAATATTGTCACTGTATGTTAACTATCTAAAATTTAAATTAAAAAAATTTTTTAAAAAGATTAAAGACGCCAGAGAGAAAAAAAAAATTTAATTGGGAAAGAGACTTAAATTTGTCAGCTTTACATAAAAAGTAAGAATGATACCAACACAGTGATTTGAAGGGGCACATGCAATCCAATGTTTATAGCAGCAATGTCTACAATAGCCAAACTAGGGAAAGAACCCAGATGTCCATGGACAGATGAATGGATAAAGAAGATGTGGTACATATATACAATGTAATATTACTCAGTCTGCAAAAAGAATGAAATCTTGCCATTTGCAGTGATGTGAATGGAACTAGAGGGTATTATACTAAGTGAAATAAGTCAGTCAGAGAAAGACAAATACCATATAATTTAACTCATATGTGGAATTTAAGAAACAGAACATAGGGGAAGGGAAGGAAATATAAAATAAGATGAAAACAGAGAGAGAGGCAAACCATAAGAGACTCCTTTTTTAATTTATTTAAGCTCCTTTTATCTATTTATTTGACAGAGAGAGAGAGAGCAGCAGCAGCAGAGGGAGAGGGAGAAGCAGACTCCCCGTTGAGCGGGAGCCGATGTGGGACCTGATCCCAGGACTCTGGAATTAGGATGTGAGCCTAAGGCAGATGCTTAACTGACTGAGCCACTGAGGCACCCCATAAGAGATTCTTAACTATAGGAAAGAAACTGAGGGTTGCTGGAGGGGAGGTGGGGGGGGGGAAGCAGTAACTGGGTGATGGGCATTAAGGAGGGCAGTTGAAGTAATGAGCATTGAGTGTTATATGCAACTGATGAATCACTAAATTCTACCTCTGAAACTAATAATACACTATATGTTAATTAAGTTGAATTTAAATTAAAATTTTTTAAAAGAAGTAAGAATGATAAAAAGAAAGATCGTCTATTATCATAATTGTCCCTTTCTGTAATTATTATTAAAGGCTATTTTAACACTAAAAATGCAAGAGTAACACAATCTCAGATGAAAAAATAGCATTTACATTGAATGATGAGAAACTTGAGCTTCTAAGATTTTTGAAAGTATCAATTTCTTCCTAATGGGCTTGTCCTCAACACAAATCTCAGCACAGACTCAATACTTAAACAGGGCATGTGTGTAAATTGTTAAGTTCAAGACCACTCCTAAGTGTATCAGGGAGAGTTAGGAAGCTAACAAAGCTTCACTAGTGACCCTCGGTTATTAAACCAGAATGGCAGACCTTGTTATTGAAGTCAATTATTAACAAATATTTATAAGTATGGGTAGAAATAGCCTACCCTTTACCTTTGCCCGGTAACTGCACCACTATGTAACTCAATTTATCACCAAGGTAAAAATACACTTTAAAACCTTCCTACAAGCACAAAGTTCACAAGCTAAAAGCAATGGTGATAGTGGAGGTTTTCGTCCATTGAGAATATTATGCTCTCATTAAAATGCTAATTTATCTCTCATGTGCCACTGACAGTCATGGGAGGTTTCTGTATGGGATTATCAAATATGAGTTTAAACCCCAATGGTGGAATCGCCTACATCCTATTGTAGGTGACCAACCTCTAAATGTTGTACATTTAATATCTTGTCACTGCCATAGCACTTATTTTGTTTTCATTTTCTTTGACTTGAAATAAGTGAATGTCATACTTTTCGTCATGCCATTTTTATCTAAGCTTTTTCTATTTATTAGTAAGTTTAAGAGAAGGATACCAATTTATCAGTGTAAAAATTATTTATGTCTTGAACAGGGAAATGAATCTAAAGCATCCCCATTCTTAAATTAATGAAACTTTCTTAAATTTAACTTCTTTTAAGAAATACAAGATCTTAATTATCATTAATGAAGAGCAGAACATTAAGATTCAAAACCAAAGGGCAAAATGGTTGAAGGCAGTCACACAATATGCCACTGGATGATATAACCAGTAAAAATAAATGCAAGGGCTGTTGATCTTTCATATCATAGTTAAATACTGTTATTACTCACCTTAAAGAAAAGCAAAAATGTTCACTAACATTTGACTGAGAAGTAAAGAATACAAAATAAGGACATGCATCAATTAAAAATTTGTTAAAGTCTAGGCAAATATTAATTTAAAAATTGTTAAAATATAACAAATATTACTACTTTTAAATCCCTCTGTTTATGAAAACAGGCACATATTGTGAATTTTACCAGAATGTTCTTTACTACATAATTCAAAGGTTACTGTGTCCTTAATATATCTTTAAAAATCCAATAAAAATTCTATTATAAAATAGAAAATTATGGAATTGCAGACATTGGATTACTTAATATTCAAAGTACAGTTATTTCAAAAGGTTCACTTCTGCAGTGGAAAAAACAGAGTTCATAAAGAAATATGCTAACATTTTAATTTTATTTCCATTTTATTTTTACTTTTTAGACTTAAAAGCAAATTTAATACATTTTCAAGTATTTGATAAAGAAAGCTAAAAGACTCTTCCCATTTTGTCTTCATGAAATTTAGATAAAAACACAGATCATAATATCATACAGAAATTATATAGCTACATAAAACAATAAAATAACTTTGGTTAATAATTCCAATAGAATTATAAGGATTTCTAATGAGGGACATTTTCTTTCTCCTAAAAGCCTATGTAAAAAAAAAAAAAAATGGTATGTTAAAACCTAAAATAAATTGCTAAGGAAAAGCTGAAGATAAATTTGTATTTTTAAAAAAAGCATCATTATTCAACATCAAAGAGTAAGATAAACTTCACATCTAAAAACCTGAAATAAAATAACATAAAAAACCCAACAGTATATTTAAATACTAATACCTAAGGAGGAAAAAAGTTTTTTTTTTTTAGATTTATTTATTTATTTATTTGAGAGAGAGAGAGAGAGGGAGAGAGAGTGTGAGCAGGGGGGAGGGGCAGAAAGACAAGCAGACTCCCCGCTGAGTATGGAGCGCTATGGGGGCTCAATCCCAGACCCTGACATCCTGACCTGTGCTGAAGTCAGATGCTTAACTGACTGAGCCACCCATGCTCCCAAAGGAGGAATAAAGATTTAAGTTGGGAATGAGATAGATCAAGTAAAATGAAAATTATTTCAATAGATGTTGAAAAGGTATTTAATAAAACTAAAAAACAAAAAACCCTCTTCATAAAGACATATAGTAAACTTGGAAGAGAAGAATACTTAAAACAACCATTAGCAGTACATAATAACATTAAAATTAATGAAAAACAGCAATGTCCATCATTATCATTATTATCTAATGTCTTAAAAGTTCTAGCCAATGCAAAAGTCAAGAAACAGATATCATAAAGTCACATCCTAAAAGAGATGCATAATTATGAAAAGTATCACATTATCACTGTTTTCAGGGTAACAATTACATAATAATAAAACTCAACAAGATCAGCTGAAAACTATTATAATCTTAGCAAAATATGGCTACATATAATAATAAATAGTCATAAGAAAAACTTGCCAGAATGAATAATATAAAAAGAATATGATTCAATAATTTTTAAAAATGACAATTAAAACAGCTGGGAAAAAAAGCCTATGTGTGTGTCCTGTGTGTGACTGTCTATGTACTAGAAATAATGCAAACATTGTCTCATATATGATTGGGGAATTCTGGTTTATCTTAAGTATTCCATTTTAAAAATACACCTTTCATTTTTGTCTGAAAGTCTGAGTCCAGGATGGTCAGATTAAATCCATTAACATGACTCTATTCTGACTAACAACAAATGCTCCTCTCACCTTAGTCTGAATGCTCTTACTTTGAGAGAACACAATAGCACAAAAAAACTCTTAAAACTTACGAGCACAATGGCAGTTTTTATTGAGCTCACCATACATAATTCAAAAGATATTTCTTTTCACTTTCTTGAGGATATTTTAACAAAAATATTTAGCTCCTAGGATGGAAGCATAGAAACTCCAAATAAGTGTAGTTACCTTAAATTATTAAATTAAAAATTAATTAATAATTAATTAAATTAAATATGAATTACCCAATCGTCTTGTTTTTCTTTTTTTTTAAGATTTATTTATTTGAGAGAGAGAGAACACGCCCATGCACATGAGCAGGGGGAGGGGCAGAGGGAGAGGGAGAGAATCTCCAACAGACTCCCTGCTGAGCAGGGAACCTAATTCCAAGCTCCATCTCACCACCCTGAGATCATAACTTGAGCCAAAATCAAGAGTTGGATACTTAACCAACTGAACCACCCAGGAACCCCAAAACATTTTTTAATATACCAAATAGAAATATATTAACATCTTTAGTGAAACATCAAAATTCCCACAACCTCTAATAAATTTCAAGAATATTTGACAGAAACAATGAAATTCAGACCTAAATGAGACAGAATTTCTAGAGCTGATACAAACTTCTTCAGATCTTGGACTGAAAGGAAGAATCATGTTCCTCCATGACATTTTGAAGGAGTGACAAGACCTATCTGTGTATATGGAATACAGGAGAAGCAGAAAAAGTAACTGAGATATCCAGTTCCATTCCACACCTCAGAATGATACAGAGTTAGAGCCAAAGGAAGAAAGATTAATATCTGTCTCAGATGCCAAGTTCATTCACCCCATCCCAATGCCCCTTATGTCACAACCACTGATAGCATCAAGTCAAAGTACAAAAATCTCATCAGCTCAAAAGTCCCAAATTACATCATCAAAATCATCTAAATTTGGTATGGGTTACACTCTGGGTATAAGCCATCTTGGGGCATAATTCCTCTCTATGTATAGACCTCTGAAATTTAAGAACACATTGTCTGCTCCCAAATTACAATGCTGAAACAATCATAAGATAACAGCTAAGACATTTCCATTCAAAAGAAAGAAAATGGGAAGATAAAAATAAGTGTTTTCAAAATCCAGCTGGATAAACTCCATTAGATTTCAAGGTCTGGAAATAATCCTCTGTGGTTTTCACCCTCTGAATAATCTTTCCTTTTTCATGAAAGGTAGCATGGATTTGTAGCTGAGTAGTTTTATCACTGTTTCTTGCCTATATATTTCTGGGGGTCCAGTAGCCTTCTTCCAATTCATATTGTCTCTGTCCTTTTTGGTCCAAACTGACCAGGTTCTGCTGGTATAAAGTTCTCAAGAATCTTGTGGTTCTCCCATGTATGTTACAGAGATTCACTCCATTAGACAAGAGGCTTCTCCACACATCTTTCCTGGAAAATTTCAGCCCGATTTGTGACTTCTGCATAGATAACTGAGAGTTTCTATGAATCACACATTTTTTTCCTCTTTAAAGAACCTTTTTGTAATTAAATTGTATTTTTTTTTTTATCTTTCTGAGGTATTAGCAAAAGGTTATTCAGCCACACTTTTAGCATTTCCTTTAGAGCATGTTTTCCTATAGTGAACATCTTAATTTAGCATCTTTCACAATTTGAGTAAGTTGAGAATTCCCCAAATAATCTATTTTTGGTTCCTTTCTATTTAACAGTTTTTCTTTCAAATTAACCTCTTGCATTTTACAATAAGCTGCAAAAAGTAACCAGGTTACACTTTCAATTCTTTGCCTGGAAATCTCCTCAACTGAATGTTCCAGTCATAATGTACAAACTACTTTCTACATAACTATAGGACATAATTCCACTGAGCTTTCTGCCACTATATAACAAGGATCATCTTTCCCCTAATTTCTAATAATGTGTTCCTCACTTCCTTTTGAACCCACAGTAGCAGTATTTTTAACTTCTATATTTCCACCAATAGTCTGTGATTTAGATATTCTCTCAGGTGATTTAGATTTTCTCTACTATGCTTTTCACTTCCTTCTGAGTCCTTATTAACAGAATCATTAACCTCCAAAATTCTATTATCTCTCTGTTCAAGGCAATCCAGACTTTCATTATTAGAGTCCTCAATATTCTTCTAGCCTCTGCCAGCTGCCCAGTTCTACATTTTTATATAATCTTTATCAGTCAGTGTTAAACTAGAGAGGCAGAACTAGTAGGAGATATACATTAAGAAATGTGTTGTTTATACACTTGTGACTGGGTGGACAAGTCCTAAATCCATAGAGCAGGCCATCGAGAAGGGCAGGCTGGAATTCTTGGGCATGGCTGAAGACACTATCCACAGGCAGAATTTCTTCTTCAGGGAGGTCTCAGCTGTGTTTTAAAAGCCTGCCAATTGGTTGTATCAGCCCTACAGACATTACCTAGGATAATCTCCCTTACTTAAAGTCAACCAATTATGTACTTCAATCATATCTATAAAATACCTTTGTAGCAAAATCTACATTAGTGTTTGATTGAACAAGTGGGAACTGTAGCCTAGTCAAGCTTACACATCAAAAAGACCATGGCAATCTTAATGAACTTAAGGATATACAAAGTAGACTTTTGGAACCTAAATCGCTTCCAACAGGTGGTAATAGACAGCTTCAGTTTTCCAAAACAAAAGTCAACAAAGAAAGAAAAAAACTTAAAAGTTCTGAGAGAAGGTGTAATCCAAGAGTTTTAATTGAAGCCAAGTATAAAGATACAAAAAACGTTCTCAGGAAATACAGCCCCCACAACCTCTTCCTGGAATAAAACAAAACAAAACAATAAAATACCATATTTTGTTAAAATAGAGCCAAATAAAATTGAATCAAAACAAAAAACTAAAGAATGGAGAAGCTCATGGTAAAACATTAAGGAAGGGAAGAAGGAAGGGAAATATTAAACCCATTTAAATATGTAGAACCACAGGCCAACCAACTGTAGGACTATAGAAAAGGTACATATGTTAGAAACCTTGAAAATATTTTCAAAAATCATAAGATATATTTTTAAGATTGGAAGATGTTTGAGAGAAGTAAAAGGAAGCTTAATTTTCTCATTTTATCGGGAGGATATCAATAGAGGATTTTGATAAATTAGGAAATACTTTAAGTATTTATATTTCTTAAAGTATTCTTTAAAAGGACCAAAACCAATGCAGAATAATCTCTGATAAAACTAAACTCCCAGTGGATAACATACATGTATTTTATCCAGATACACTGCTGCTTCTAACAATTTAGAGATTTGGTTACCAATGAAAAGGGGAAAGACCACACATGTATATATTTAACTGTCTTTCCTCATTCTCCAAATTAATTAAAGGC
The DNA here is from genome assembly GCF_009762305.2 of Zalophus californianus. Lineage (NCBI taxonomy): Eukaryota > Metazoa > Chordata > Mammalia > Carnivora > Otariidae > Zalophus > Zalophus californianus. Next base: position 125,036,129 of record NC_045596.1, read on the forward strand.
ATTTGGAAAGAAACTCTCATGGGATACTTCTCCTATAGATACATAAATAGCACTCTTAACATAGACTTATATCATTTTATGCTGTTTTCTAGATCAGAGCAAACATTTATCAATCAGGTTAACTAATAATTGTATTTAGAAGAAAAGTTCTATGATGTTTAGATATGGATAAGCAGCAAAATTCTAGTGTTTTGTTCATGTTGTTTCTTGGAAATATAAGACAACTTGAGTTATTTCCCCTTGGGTTTTTCCAAAAGAGCAGATTAATTGCTTGAATAAAGATAAGCTTATTACATAATTTATAAATGCGTATGCAATTCACTGTGCTGTATTTAATTTCTTTCATAGGATAACAAGCTTAAAAGATAAAGTAAATTAGAGACCTGCTATCTTTCTATTTTAATGGGGCTCTAAAGAAGACTTTGTAAAAAAAATTATATGGAAACTAAAGAAAAACAGATTAGCAGGCGCTAAGATCAAATGGATTGGCAGAAATAATAAACAGATTGTTTTTAGTGGTCCATGGCAAATTGACAAGACATATTAGTTAAATTGATAACAAATTTGAGCCTAACATATTGTATTATCTTGAAGAAAAGGGGAAAAAGTTAACGTAACATAGTTCAGAAAATGCACTGGAATAATCTTCAGAAATAATACAAAGTAAAGAAGAAAAGATAGATGAATTTGACTACATTAAAATTAAGAACTACTGTTCATCAAAAGACCATCTTTCCCCTTAACATCCACTCCCTTTTGGGTTGGAAATACCCTTTGTAAGTATCACCAAGTATACTAACGTCGTACATAGTACACTGCAATTAGATCACATTCACAATGTTCATTTCTTACCTTTAACCTTAAAGGTAAGTCAAGAGACGCTTTGTTGACAACTAGCCCCTCCCTGTGAATAATATAACCTGGAAACAGACCTTCAGGAGCACTTTTTTTCTATGCTTCAATGAAGTTTTCTTCTTGGCTCAAAAATTAGCATTAACTAGACATAAGTGACTAAGAGAATAGTGGCTAAAAAGTCACCATGACTGTCAAGGTAGGGTAAAATCTGCATTCCTGCAAAAGCTCATGTAGCTATGTGTATCTTTGTGTTTAAATATGTGTATTCATATAAATCTCTGAGTCTTAGAGTCCTTAACAGATGACATAGAGTATGTAAATAGTTATTTCTAATATACATTCTCAAACTTCTTAGTTTATACACATTTGATACTCCAGGTATCCAATTTCAAAATTAGAATTGAAATCAGCATTTTAAACCAGCCATCTGGTGGTTAAAAATGTGATCCTAATAAAAGAAAACAATAAGATAAAATATAGAGCCTCATTTTTGGGTCAAAATGATAAATTACAGGGATCTAATTTAATAGTCCTGCTAAATGCTGTCTATGCTTAGGGTAATTGTTACCATCATTGGGTAGTCACACAAGAAGGTTTTTTGAGTTTAGCATTTTTATCATACTATTACTCTCTGCATCCCTTTCATAACAGGCTAACAGCTGTTTCTCTGATGATTTACCCTAAAATTTTGGAATTTGATTCAGATTTTTAAAGGAAGGTTTATGTTTCAAGCATCATCAACATGTTTTACCTAGGATGGCAGTTGGGAATAATAACAAAATATCTTTTCTTTCTTTTTTTATTTCTGAGTAATACAGCTGCCCATCATTTAGGTTGTCACATAATCTGTGACTGATCTGGATTTAAAAAAAAAATGTTTTTCCCCTAAACGGACCCATGAAAAGATGCTCAACATCACTAATTATCAGGGAAATGCAAATCAAAACTACAATGAAATATAATCTCACACCTGTCAGAATAGCTAAAATCAAGAACACAAGAAACAACAAATGTTGGCAAGGATGTGGAGAAAAAAAATTTTTGTGCACTCTTAGTGGGAATGCAAACTGGTGCAGCCACTGTGGAAAACAGTATGGAGGTTCCTCAAAAAATTAAAAATAAAGCTACCATATGATCCAATAATTCCACTCCTGGGCATTTACCCAAAGAATACAAAAACACTAATTTGAAAAGATATATGCACCCCTATGTTTATTGCAGCATTATTTATAATAGCCAAATTATGGAAGCAGTCCAAGTGCCCATCAATAGATGAGTGGACAAAGAAGATGTGAGACAGATATACATAAAAAACATGGATGGATCTAGAGGGTCTGTTTTACTTAGCAAGTGAAATAAGTAATCCAGAGAAAGACAAACACCATATGACTTCACTCATTTGTGGAACTGAGAAACAAAACAAAGAAAAAAGAGAGAAATAGAAAAACAGATTCTTAAATATAGAGAACAAACTGATGGTTACCAGAGGTGAGGTGGGTGGGAGGGACAGGTGAAATAGGTGATGGAGGATTAAGACTACACTTATCATGATGAGCAATGAGTAATATTTAAAGTTATTGAATCACTTTATTGTAAAAAAAGAATCATACATATAATTTTTTAAAAAGATTAAATGAAATAATCCTTGTGAAACACTTAAAATAGCCCCTGGGACCTACCTGGTAAGCACTCAATGTTAGTTTTAGTACCATGTTCTCATATCTATGTTTACATGGATGATGGATTTGAAATTATTTTTTTCTTGAACTTCCTCCAATATAAAAAATAAGTGTAAGAGTTTCTAATTTCCAAATGGTAAACTATCTCTTTGTAAATAAAAGCATGCAAAAAGTACCCCCACCAAAAAAAAAAAAGTGTCCCCCTATACTCCCATGAAATTTAGAGCATTGTTGCAAACTAAAGAATATTTTCTATTTATTCCTCAGGAGTGTTGGCATGTATGCATTTTCACCAAAAATATTTGGACATTATTATATCTAACTTTCAGAAAAATCACCAAAAACTAAAAACAAATGTGATAATTATTTGTATTCTGACATGTAATATTTTGGATATAATTATCATATTACTGACTTAAAATACTAAAAATACAGTTCAATTATTTTTTTTCTTTTATTATTTGTCATGAGAAATTTGGAATGAGCCATGCACATTCTCTTATTTGGTGACTCTTATAATCCCTGAGATATATTTATTTATTTTTTTAACTTTTTATTTATTTATTCATGAGAGACAGAGAGAGAGAGAGAGGCAGAGGGAGAAGCAGGCTCCCAAAGAGCAGGGAGCCCAATGCAGGACTCGATCCCAGGACCCTGGGATCATGACTTGAGCCGAAGGCAGACGCTTAACCATCTGAGCCACCCAGGCACCATCCCTGAGATATATTTATAAGAAAGCTGTCTTTATAAAGGAATTCATTCTTGTGCAATGAAACAGAATGGATTCTTTGTGTCAAGCTGATTGGCCCATGAAATAATTGAATCTTTCTAACATGCTCCATTCAAAAGAACTAGCTGGCTTGAATATGAATAATACTTAAACTTTTGAACAATTATAGAGATCTGTATCAATGATAGATTTGTTTTTTTTTACAAAGTTTTTAAGATGCAAAGTGTCATTTTATTGGACAGTAAATTGTACAGGAATGGGGGAAATTTTGATAAATTGATATAGCAAACTGAAACATGGATTTTTTTACATTGTACCAAGACCTTAATTTTAATAATCTCTGGAAGTGGTTGAAGGAAATAATGAGTCTGACACTTATTTATCTAGATATAAATTTCATGTTAAACATTCAAAGGAAAGACAGCATGCATTCTTTTAAATTGTACATATAAATGTATTTCTATGAACCATTAATTTTAGTAGAATATTTCATAAAGAAATTTGGGGAAAATATACTGTTTTAGATTTCCTTAAAATCAGGTTAATCAGTAATAACTTCATAGAATAAGAATTAGAAAGCAGAAAGATGGTTTATATTTTATATTTATTAGAGTGAAATTTGAATGTTACCAAGAATGTTAATGCTCCAAAGCAAAATGTTAACACATAACGTTAAAATAGCAGAAATCTGGGGTGCCTGGGTGGCTCAGTGAATTAAATGTCTGATTCTTGGTTACGGCTCAGGCCATGATCTCAGGGTCATGAGATCCAGCCCACATCAGGCTCTGCACTCAAATGCTGAGTCTGCTTGAGATTCTCTTTCTCCCTCTCCCTCCCCCTCTGTGCCTCCCCTCACTCACACTTGCTCTCTCTCTCTCAAATAAATAAATAAAATCGTTTAAAATAAATAAATAAATAAGCAGAAAACTAAAGTAGCTCATTTTTTAATTGAGCAATTATTACATGCTAAACGCTGTGCAAGGTATTAAAAATAAAAAGAGAGCAGAGTGGCACTTTCCTTCATGGACCTGATCATCTATCAGGATATAAGATAAATACTAAAAAAGTAAATGAGCAAATACATGCAAATTATTACTCATGTAACAAAGGGAAAAGCATAGTGATGTGACAAAACATAATATGGTGGGTAGTAGAAGAATTACCCACTTCAGCTAGGTTTGTAAAAAATGCTCTTACAAAGATTGAAAGCACAATAATATTTATAGAAATAAAAGTCTCAAACACCAATAAGGCAAAACCCAAAATGTCTAGCATGCAATAAAAATTACCAGACATGCAAGAAACAGAATAGTACAACCTATACTGAGGTGAAAAGTCAATTGATCTATTGATAGAATCAATAGACATTAAAATGATTATTATAACCATATTCCATATGTTCAAGAAGTTAAAAGAAAGATTAAACATGCAAAGTAGCAAACGAATGATATAATAAGGACTAGAATCAAGTATCTAGAGATGAAAACTACAATGTCTCAGATGAAAATATACTTGATGGGATTAGTGGTAGGTTATGCATTATATAAGAACAGTATTTGAAATTGAAAACAAAGCTGCAGAAACAATGCAAAATGGAACTGGGAAAGAATGAAAAATATACAAAGAGTATCAGTTAGCTGTGGGACCAACTTCAAGCAGTCTAATATATGTGTAACTCAAGTCCCCTAAGGAGAAGAGCACAATAGGGAGAGAGAACAGAATATTTGAAGACATAAGAGCCAATTTTCTAAATTTAAAGAAAACTAAATTCACAGGTCTCAGAAGCTCAATGAACCCAAAGCATAAGAAACATGAAGGAAATACACATAATCAAAATGGATGTGGAGAAAGGAGAACCCTCTTACACCGCTGGTGGGAATGCAAACTGATGTGGCCGCTGTGGAAAACAGTATGGAGGTTCCTCAAAAAGTTAAAAATAGAACTAACCAAATGGTGCAGCAATTGCACTACTAGGTATTTACCCAAAGGATACAAAAATACTGATTCAAAGGGACACATGCACCCCAATGTTTATAGCAGCATTATCAACAATAGCAAAATTATGGAAAGAGCCTAAATATCCATCCACTGAAGAATGGATAAAGAAGATGTGGCACACACACACACACACACACACACACACACACACACATATATATATATATAATGGAATATTACTCAGCCATCAAAAAGAATGAAATCTTGCCATTTGCAATGATGTGGATGGAATTAGAGTGTATTATGCTAAGTGAAAAAAGTCAGTCAGAGAAAGACAATTACCTTATGGTTTCACTCATTTGTGAAATTTCAGAAACAAAAAGGATGAACATAGGGGAAGAGAAAGAAAAATAAAATGAGATAAAAACAGAGAGGGAGGCAAACCATAAGAGACTCTTAACTATAGAGAACAAACTGAGGGTTGCTGGAGGGGAGGTGGGTAGGGGGATGGGTAACTGGGTGATGGGCATTAAGTAGGGCACTTGATGTAACGAGCACTGGGTGTTATATGTAAGTGGTGAATCACTAAACTCTACTCCTGAAACCAATACTACACTGTATGTTAACTTGAATTTAAATAAAAACCTGGAAGAAAAAAATGTTCTAAAATTAGGTTATGGTGATGGTTGCACAGCTCTACAAATATGCTAGAAACCACTGAATTGTACACTTTAAAAAGATGAACTTTAGCAAGGGAAACAAAAGGGAAAATGAACTACTGGGACTTCATCAGATAAAGCTTTTGCACAGCAAAGGAAACAGTCAACAAAACTAAAAGGCAACCTACAGAATGAGAAAACATATTTGCAAGTGACATATCAGATAAAGGGCTAGTATCCAAGATCTATAAAGAACTTATCAAACTCAACACCCAAAAAACAAATAATCCAATCAAGAAATGGGCAGAAGACATGAACAGACATTTCTCCAAAGAAGACATACAAATGGCCAATACACATATCAAAAAGTGCTCAATATCACTCGGCATCAGAGAAATACAAATCAAAACCACAATGAGATACCACCTCATACCAGTCAGAATGGCTAAAATTAATAGGTCAGAAACAACAAATATTGGCGAGGATGCAAAGAAAGGGGAACCCTCTTACACTTTTGGTGGGAATGCAAGCTGGTACAGCCACTCTGGAAAACAGTATGGAGGTTCCTCAAGATGCTAAAAACAGAGCTACCCCATGACCCAGCAACTGCGCTACTTGGTATTTACCCTGAAGATACAAATGTAGGGATCCAAAGGGGCACCAGCACTGCAGTGTTTATAGCAACAGTGTCAACAATAGCTGAACTATGGGAAGAGCTGAGATGTCCATAGACAGATGAATGAATAAAGAAGACGTGGTATATATATATTAGAATATTAATCAGCCATCAGAAAGGATGCAATCTTGCCATTTGCAATGACATGGAGGGAACTGGAGGGTATTATCCTGAGCGAAATAAGTCAATCGGAGAAAGACAATTATCAAATGGTTTCATTCATATGAGGAATATTAGAAACAACACAGAGGATCATAGGGGAAGGGAGGGAAAAATGGAATGGGAAGAAATCAGAGAAGGAGACAAACCATGAGAGACTTTTAACTATGGGAAAGAAACAGGGTTGCTGGAAAGAAGGTGGGTGGGTGGATGCGGTACCCAGGTGACAGGCATTAAGGAGGGCATGTGATGTAATGAGCACTGGGTGTATGTGCAACTGGTGAATTGCTGAACTCTACATCTGAAACTAATGATGTACTATGTGTTGACTAATTGAACTTAAATAAAAAAATAAAAATAAAAAAGATGAACTTGGTATGTAAGTTACATTCCAATAAAGTTGCTCATTAATTTTATGCATATATATATATATATATATAAAACAATTATCCATGAAATTACTCAAATATTTAGACTAAGGAATGCATGGTTCTCTTGTCCTGGAGTCCTCTTCACAGCTATCATCAAGTTGACAAGAAAACAGACACCATGCCCATCTTCCTCTACTTTGTATGTTTAATGCCAAGTTCAACTTTAGATTTGATAAGTATTTGTTGAATGTCTTAATGAATAAATCACTATAGTTTTATTAAATCTATGAGCTTAAAAAAAAAAAAAAGCAAAGAAGTGGGATAACATTTAACACTTCCAACAGCACCGTAGGCATTGCCGTACAGGAGAGCTCATCAATCACAAAGATCTTATATTTTTGTTGTTATTCCCATGTAAAGATTTTTAAAAGGCTCAGTATGGTCAAATTTACAGAATGTTCCACAACTCTAAATGAGGTAGCTCTGGTTCCAAACTCAGATTTGTTTGATTTTATTTTTTTCTCTATGCCACAACAAAAAGAATACCAATCACTTTTTTTCCCCTGAGAATTGATACAATTCTTCCCTATCTCCCTTGGTTATAATTAGTTACCATAAAACATTGAGAAACTTTCTCTACTCTTGGATTGCAATATAATTAGGACTTTCTAGAAAAGAAGTGCCCTATTTGTCCATCGAATGGATATACACTGGCCTTGGAAATCTCTTCTGTGATTATCTTCTCAGCCTTCTGTTAGTTACTCTGGTCACTACTGTTCAAAGAACAAAGGCAAGGTGATATAAATGTGCCCCGCAGTAGAAAGGATAAACTCAACAGTGTGCTGCCCTCTTCAGATATATATTTCCAGAACAGACTTTAACAAAGTCCCATTCACCTTGGCATAGTTGATTTTTTAAATTTATAACAAATCTGAAGAAATCAAAAACAAGGCCATGGAAAGCATTATCTGTTTTTTGCTATTAGTTTGATAAAAGAAAAAAAAAAAACATGTATCAGACGTTGGCTGGCTGAAGGAAGAAAAAAGATACAAAGTGTTATCAAAACTATGTAACAATAATTTATGGAAAAAGTGTACCATGATGCTAATACTGTGTTTTAGAAATTGAGCTAGTAATAAATTTTAAAATTCTACCTTTTTCTATAACTTTAACATTTCCTATTGCAATCATGCTTCTCTTTCATAACTAAGAGAAATGCTTGCATGTATGTTAAGAGGAAGAATGAAAAATCAGAAATTCATGCTGACGTGGCACTTCATTTCCTTTCCTTACAAATCCAAGTTACAGTTAGTTAGTTCAGGAAATGTAAATTAAGCAATCCCACAAGCACATCAGCATGGTCCATCCCAGGGAGAGGAGGGGAAGCAATACAAAGATGAACACAACATGAAGAAATGTAAAATAGGATAGAGGGTTGATGTCACACAAACAACTAACATAAAAGTCAAATGTTTTAAGTACCACAGGAGAAGACTTTAAAAATCTCACTGGGAAAACAAAAGTGGAGTGTTGGAAAATGTTTAATTTTGTGCTGAAAAGTGCTTAGCCATTCAGGCATTGTGGTTAATCATTTAACTTACTCTGGCCATCTGAGAAATAATGTGATTTCATAAGATTAAAATAAGACCGACAAGGAATGTAAAAGAAACTGCCCTAAGCAGTAAACACTGTATTATGTTTAGTAAGTAAATTTTGAATACATAAACAAAATAAATTAAGGAAAAAGAGATGACAAAACCTCTTATCTAAAATTTATTAACATAATATCCAATGAGTAAATTTAGGGGCCAAGATTAATGAAAGGCAATGGGAAATAAATGAAAATATTGAGAGCATTTAAATGCTAAAGTGTAAGATTATTCTCTAATTTTAGTGTCTTTCAATTTTTCTTAAATGCTAATCTTTTAAAATTAAGCAACCCTGTTGTGTGGTAAATTTTAATCTGTTAATATCTAGTTTGCAAGAGAGAAAAATAATTTAGAGGGTAATTTTCTTACAGAAAATATTAGAAAAGAGAGACTAAAACTATTTTATTCAATGTTCTTCTTACACACAAATTAGTTTGATGTCAAACATTTTGAAAGCTAATTCATAATTTAATATTTTTGGAGCAAAATCTTTTCTTCGAGTGGCCAGGAATAGAGAAATTTAATAACTGATTTATAGGTTTCAAATAAACAAATTCAACCTATAAGAACTAGTTTCCATGGTCCTTCGCAAAGTACTAGGTTTGGGGATTATGCTTTACCACAGATTAAATAGTTTATCGTTTGGGTGCCCCAGGCAGCCATCCAGTCTAGTAAATGGCTAACATAAGTCATAACAATAAAGTTGGATGGAGAGTTTCTGTTATTGTTATATTACTTTCAGCACCACTAGATTGTAGTGCGGTGGGAGCATGAACCCCTGCCTGATGTCTTGAAAATATTCTTATATGTTTCATAGAACAGCTCTGGCTATACTGAAACAAAAGGTCTAAATAGCTCAAGAAATTATACTCCCTATTCTAAAAGACTATCATATGATTATATATTCAAGATGAATGTAAAATAATTGTTGATTGTCTCTCAATGGGATAAAACAGACACAGAATGAAAGCAAAGCATGCTCTGTGTTGAGATTATTTATCATACCATTTCCCCTTAAGGTCAGAAAGAGCATTCTCAGCCATTCACCTCCAACTTGCCAATGCCTGGCACTTAGTAGATACTCAGTAAATATTGGCTGTTGGATTAACTGAAAAGAAAACTATGAAGAAGTGCTCGCAAAATCAAATTAATATCTCCCCATTTTCTCCCTTAATTTCACAACCTAATTTTAACTTAGTTTCAAGGTTTTAGAAATGACTGCATACATACATAGCCTTTTTTTTAGCTGTATAAAATGTCCACTTTAGATTACCAAATAAATGCTTGAATTACCCCCAAGTAATATAATTATATTGCCTCAGGTTAAAAAGATCTCTAGGATCAAAGATGAAATTTTTTTGGTACCAGATAGCATGTCATCTAAGAGGATCAACAGCGATATAATAAAAGAAGGAAGAAAGTGGAAAATGAAGGAAGGAAGGAAGGAAGGGAGGGAGGAAGGAAGGAAAAAAGGAAGGAAGAAGAAAAGTAGGACCAAATGATGGGTGTAAAAATTAAACTAGTGGATACAGAAAGTTGTAATGCATTTTATTTTATTTAGTATTATTATCTGAGAGTGAGAGAGCACATGCACATGAGCAGGGGTAGGGGAGAGGGAGAAGTAGACCCTCCGCGGAGCAGGGAACCCGATGCGGAGCTCAATCCCAGGACCCTGAGATCACGACCTGAGCTGAAGGCAGACACTTAAACCGACTGAGCCACTCAGGTGCCCCTGTAATGCATTTTAATACTCACCATTGCCATACAAACAAAAAAATACTTACAGTCATCAGAAAATCTTTATTTCATTAAAAAATAATCAAATATTGATTTTCAAAATTCCTGCTACACCCCTTGACATACTACCATTATACTACTTTGAAAATTACTCTGTTAAAAAAAAAATCAATGTCAAAATATGGTAGTAAAGTAGTGCTTCACTCCAAATAGGTAAAGGGTTAAATGGAACGCTACGGTCCATGATAAGGTAACATCTAATGACCACTGACATCAAGAATTGTATCCCCTTAATAAGAAAAAAAAAGAAAAAAAACATTATGCTTATGAACATGTCTTTTTTTTTTAATTTACATCAGCCTAGATTAGAAAATGCCAAGAAAAAGAAACATGAAGAAAATATAACACCTTTGATTTCATTTCCAATTTTTAAATTGACTGGGGAAAAAAAGAAAGATTCTATTGTGACATGTTTCTTATAAATGGCAACATGAAACCAATAAAACTGAAGGGATAACTTACATATATCCATCTTGAGGCTATCCCTGGCATTGTGGATCATTTTTAAGAGAAGAAATTTCCATTAGAAAGACTGAATTTTAGGGGTGCCTGGGTGGCTCAGTTGGTTAAGCATCTGCTTTGGCTCAGGTCATGATCCCAGGCTCCTGGGCTGGAGCATGGAGCATGAGCACGGCTCCTTGCTCAGTGGCGAGCCTGCTTCTCACTCTCTCTCTGCCCCTCCCCCTCCACTCATGCTCTGTCTTTTGCTTTCTCTCTCTCTAAAATAAATAAATTTTTAAAATCTTAAAGAAAAGAAAAAAAAGACTGAATTTTATCAAAACTTGGATTCATCCCAATGGAAATGTCTTGCATCATCCTATGAGATTGCTTATTACATTGTCAAAGAAACAAAGTGATGAATGACTAAATATTGATGATATCCTGGAGAAACCCTAAAAATGATCAAAATGGCTGTGGTGTGGATGGAAGATAAATGAGTTCCTTTAGAACTACTGGGAGAAACACAAATCTAAGCTAGAGGGAAGGAATAGAAGCCTGAGAACTGTTAAGAAGCAAGCTTGTATCCCTCAAGAGACTTCTTTTTAAATAAAGTATTTTACAAAATGAGAAAGTAAAGATCCTGCACTATAAAAATCAGTTGCTTTTACAGACTTTATCTATTAATATATATTTTGTACCTCTCTAAGATAAATTGTGCCTAAGAGATATGTATTATTTATTAAGTCATCTATAAATTCTTCGGAGATTTTGTTAATGTTCTGTCCATGTGTTACCCAAATGTACATCATGATTTAGTAGGGCTGGGATGGAGCTTAAGATTCTGTATTTCCAACATCAGCCCAAGTGACACCAGCATTGCTGAGATCAGGGAACATTGAGTGAAAAGGTTCTCACGGGCTGCCTAGCTAATGCAGGGGAAGGGTCTTTTTCAGGAATAGACCATAATCAGAATAATGACACTTCTTTAGAAAGAAAATAACTCAGTCAAAATAATGAAAAATAACAGTACAGATTGACAGGCCAGCCTGTTGTCTCATTTGTCCATGTGTTTAATTGACTACTCTAAAGACAGGGGAAGGAAAAGAAGGAACATTAGAGGGTTGGATGAAAAACTACTCGTCTCTTCCCATCTCCACAACAGCACCTACCACCTACAGACAGTACACTGAAGTTAATTTTCAATAAAACAATAGAACTGTTTCCTACTGTTTGAATTTCTGTCCTTTATCTTCTTGTTTATCTTGTATGTGTCTTTTTCTCCATTTTCCACCCAGAGTTCATTAGTTATCATGGAAACAACGACTCTGGTATGCATGAGGAATAGAGACATGAGCATTTTCAAGTGAAGCAAAGTGCCACAAATTACATTCAATTCTTAGAGCTGGGTTTATACCACAGTTGGACAGCAGCAAAATTAAATCAGAAATTAGACTGCTGAATTATTCTGGATTCAACTCTAGAAGGCAGGCTGCTAGTCTCTGCAGGAGAACATATGAGTTTGAGCTGCAGAGAATGATTAGGCAATGTATGACACACTGGGGCAAAATGGATTTGGAGGAGGAAGGGGTAAATAAAAGTTCCCCATCTCTTTTCTACAAATTTCAAAATATCCCTTTGGTGTCAGGAGTTGGAGCTGCCACATTAAAAAACCTGTTAATAAGAACTTAGAAAAATAGCATGATTTCCATCACTTAGAGAACAGCCTTTGGTTAAGGAAAATAATAAAGACATTCAGATTATATAAAAATTCTATTTATATATGCAGGCAAGATTAAGACTACTAAGCTGGAAGTGTCTAATGAAAATCTGAACCTGGTTCATTAAGTCATGAAAACAAATGAAAATCAAAAAAACCCTTTAAAATTAACTGCCATAAACAACAGGAATACACCTTACCCCTGCTTTTAGCCATAATTGGGTTTTGGAAGGAAACAGAAGCCGAATGCAATATAGGTAATTAAAGAACAAGCTTTTGTTACCACTAGCAATCATGGGGTTGTGATTTTACAGACTTGGAACCTATTAAGGTGCCCTGAAACTAGTCTATTTTTAAATAGGTAGTGTATTTCTCTTTCTTACAACACTAAAGTATAATCCTGGCTAACAGACAGGTCGTTTTCTATTCAAAGTATTTACTATCCATTTAGGGCCAAGATGAGCATTTTTAGAATCCAGAATTACCATGGAAACCATATTCGTAATCCCTGAGGGCTGTGGAACAATTGGTTATGAAATCATGATGACTAAATTACAAGTCCCTAAATAGTGCATTACTGTAACTACTATCTCATTATTAAGCATATGGGTTTTTATTTTGTTACCCTTTAAAATGAACTCTTTTTTTATAAGACGGCTATAACATATTAATTAGGTAACTTTAAGTAAATATGGCATTTCAAAATATGATGGCTGAGAATCAAAAATTAAAATCATAATGACTATAAAAGAATGATTGCAATTGTCATGCCAGATGTTCAGCATTTTGGGAGAAATAACATAGACTTAGCTTTAAAAAAAAGTTCAGAAGTAAAACATGAAAATAACACCAGTAGACCCAAGAAGTATGAACCTTTTTAAAAAGTTCCTAACCATGCTACTTGGAAAGAAAACTTCAATCTCAACGTAGTAGCTCTTCAGATAAGAAATTAGTGTACCTCTGAAACAAATAATACATTATATGTTTAAGAAAAGAAGAAGATAGTAGGAAGGGGAAAATGAAGGGTAGGAAGTTGGAGGGGGAGACGAACCATGAGAGACTATGGACTCTGAGAAACAAACTGAGGGTTCTAGAGGGGAGGGGGTTGGGGGGATGGGTTAGCCTGGTGATGGGTATTAAAGAGGGCACGTACTGCATGGAGCACTGGATGTTATATGCAAACAATGAATCATGGAACACTACATCAAAAACTAATGATGTAATGTGTGGTGATTAATATAATAAAAAATTTTTAAAAAACTAATGATGTAATGTATGGTGATTAACATAATAAAATAAAAAAGAATAAACTGTACATTTCTTTCTACATTGGGTACAAAAGCAGAATTATAAAGCCTTGTGGTATTCATCTTTTCCCTCTTTTATCGTATATGTAATATTGCTATTCAGCTAATTATAATGAACTGTTGATCTCAGACTTTCATCACCTACCATCCCACAGAAAGGACACTTAACCCTATCTCAGCATTCTGCTCTGCCTCATATTCTTAATCAGGGGCTGTTTAATTGCTGTTAAATCAGCCATATTCTGAGATTATAATCTAATTCTATTAATTGGATTCTAGACTAGGTCCTCATAAATAAACCTTAGTCTTCATCTAAAAATCACTCCCAATCCAGCACTCACATTCTTTTTGCCCCTTACCTCCACTAGAACTAAATTCTGAACATAATATCTTGCATATTTCTAGTCTCATCTAGAATTAGAAACTGTCCTACTTTGATCTTGCTAGAGCTCTCTGGACTAGACACCTTGACCCTAAATTCTCTCTCTGGCCAGATTTGTCTGATTTCCCTGTATTGACATCTCATTATTGCCTGCTATCATATCCTCAGATGATATACCTTGCTTACCTATGGTAAGCCACTGGGCCCTTCTCATGCAGACTTAACTTACCTAATGGTACTTCCAATGATTGTTTTTTGGGTTTTTTTGCTTTTTTGTTTTTAATTTTTTATTGTTACGTTAATCACCATACATTACATCATTAGTTTTTGATGTAGTATTCCATGATTCATTGTTTGTGCATAACACCCAGTGCTCCATGCAGAATGTGCCTTCTTTAATACCCATCACCAGGCCAACCCATCCCCCCACCCCCTCCCCTCTAGAACCCTCAGTTTGTTTTTCAGAGTCCATCGTCTCTCATGGTTCGTCTCCCCCTCTGATTTCTCCCCCTTCATTTTTCCCCTCCTGCTATCTTCTTTTTTTTTTTCTTCTTAACATATATTGCATTATTTGTTTCAGAGGTACAGACCAATGATTGTTTTTGATGGAACCTTTTGAGACTGCTTTGCCTGACCTGGGAGATCTATATTGTCTGTAGGTTCTAGTTCTACATGATCAGAGATACTTAACAGAACTTCCTAGGATGTTGCAAATGTTCTATTATCTGTACTGCCCAATATGGTAGCCATTAGCAACATGTGGCTCTTGTGCACTTGAAATGTAGTAAGTGTGAATAAGGCACTGAATTTTTAATTTTTAAATTTTTAACTTATTGGTTACCATTTTGGATAGCTCAGGTCCAAGTCTCCCCCCAACTTCTTGGTAGTTTACAAATAAAAATCATAATATAATGTTAAATAGGAATAGTTATGAAGTCTAGATGTAGGGTGTAATACATATACAGATACAGATAGAAGAAAACCATGATATTATTAGTTTTTGTCCTTCCCCATTTCCATTATATCAGTGATACTAACCAGCCTGTGTAAGTACCTAAACCATTAAAATAAGAATTGACAACATATTAAAGATGACATGTAAAGAAAAAGGAGAAAGGATATTTAAATGTTAATCTTTATGCACTTTTCCATATGCTATTTGATATAAATAAGAATATTCAATGAAGAAATAGTTTTACATTTGATTTTCTATTTTATGTTTTTAAGATTTTATTTATTTATTTGAGAGAGAGAGTGAGCAAGAGAGAGAGAGCCTCAGCTGGGGGGGAGAGGCAGAAGGAAAGGGAGAAGCAGACTCCCCGCTGAGCTGGGAGCCTGACACGGGGCTCAATCCCAGGACCCCGAGATCATGACCTGAGCTGAAGGCAGATGTTTAACCAACTGAGCCACCCAGGCACCCCTACATTTGATTTTTTAACCAATTACCTAACAAAAGGTGTGAAATATGTGGCTTGACAAGCACAGTTTATATAAATAATAAATAAGCTTTTAATTGGTCATCAAGCTCCATATAAACTCTTGTGACATGGTCACTAAAAATATAGTGTTTCTGTATATAATTGGATGCTATTAGGGGCCAAAGGGCAAAATTGGAAACTAAGATTCACAAATGAGTAGAAACAAGAAGCTGATATACTGCATTCTAAGTCTAGAAAGCTATAAGCTGTTGAGGCTTGCTGAGAGATGTATGCTGTGCAATCAGCTCTAATTCCCCTCAATGCTCACCTCGCCGTACAACTGCCACCACCAACTGGAAGAAATGAAGGTGCCTTTGACAGAAGGCCACTGTAGGAAAGTTGTTCATTCTCTTTACCTCCTTGCGGGAACCTCCCCATAGTTAAATGAAAAAGATTCCAAAGAACTGGTTGTAAATAATGGAGGTCCCTTCAAGAAGGGGAAATAGGCTTTTTTGTTTCTAGTTGACCATCTATTAGGCATTAATTTTTTTTGGCCATTTCTGTTCATTTATTTTTCTTTCTTTTTTATTATCATTTTCAGTTAGCCAACATATAGTACATCATTAGTTTTTGATGTAGTGTTCAACGATTCATCAGTTGTGTATAACACCCAGTGCTCATCACAATGCAAGCCCGACCTGCCTCTATGCTACCGGAGCAAAGGAAAGAACAATGAGGAAAGATGAAAAGCCACATGGTAGAGAACTGCCAAGGGTAAAAGAAGGGCTGCCTTTTTGTGTCTCCAGTTTCCATGAGATCAAGGCACATAGATAGATTCAAGAAATGGGGGGCAAAGTGGATGTTACCTGGTTTTGTCCCAAACCTTCAAACTAATCATGAACACAGATTTGAGCATCAGAGGAAGATATTAAGACACTAACAATGGAGAGATACCCAGAAGGCAAAGTCTAGCCTAGCAAAGGGCCATCAATGCCTATGCAGACTACTTGGGTATGAGCCCTTCCACAGAGAGTCCTTTTGAAGCTCTCACCATAGATACTTAGTCTATATACAGTAAGTTAGAATGGCAGACACACAGACCAAACCCGACACAGGCAGACAAATAAGGATATCACTGCTTTACCTAGCCAGCCTCCTGCCCAACATTAGGAATCTAACTGCCCAGAAGAAGGAATGGAGAAGTGAAAATACGTTGTAAGCCACTGGAACCATGGTCAACACTAGGCAAGAAAAGCAGGGTCTTAGTTTCTGAGATTGAAAGTATAAAATTAGTTATTCAGAGTCTTACCAAACCAGAATGATGTGGTTTAAGAACTGGAAGTGACAGAAACATTATTGTATTATACTGAGACATAATTAATATAAATGGACTTCCAGCATAGAAAGGGAGGCTGGTAGTTGATACCAGAGAGCTGGAGGTTCTTATTAATATAAAATTATTTCATTTTACTCCCAAATGAGATGACATCCTTGTATTAATCACTAGAGCTAAATCAGAAACTTATATATAGGTATAGGGGTGTGTGTGTGTGTGTGTGTGTGTGTGTATGTGTGTGTGTGTGCGTGTATCACAGAAAATATGTGCCCAAACAGCAAGAGAAGCAAAAAAAAAAAAAAAAAAAAAAAAGTAGTATTCCCAAAAAGAATGTCAGGACATTTGGGAAAAATGCAACGGTCTAGCACATAGGTCATGAAGTTTCAGAAGAAAAGAAGAGACAGACGAGATGAAATTCGTAAATTTTCCAAAAGTGATGAAAAATAGAAAAACCAGAAATTCAGGAAGCACCAGGAAACCCAAGCGATATAAATACAAAGAAAATCATATATAAGTACAGATAATGAATTTTCTAAAAAAAAAAAACCAAAATATAAAAAAACACAAAAACACAGAAAATTAATATTGACTGTATAAAAATAATGTTATATGAGATTTTTAGAATTTAAAAAATTGCCACTCTAGACCACAAGGCAGATTGGCGGTGTTCTAACACATTATACTCTGAGAAGTGTTGAAAGAGTCAATTGAAATTAAACATTAACAAGACAATATTCATGTTGTAATCTCTAAAGTAACCACAGAGAAAATGGAAAAGACAGTATAACTAACAAAGGATAGAGAAGGAAACTGAAAAAAAGTAAAAACAATCACAAATGATTCAAGAATCGAGATAAAAGTGAATGTAGAACAAGTGGAACAAAAAGAAGATGAGTAATGAGAAGGGAGATTTAGATACAAACATTTGGCAAGATATATGAAATAGAAATAGCATAAAGTATGCAGCTAACCAAGATTGTCAGACTGGATGAAAACAAAAGCAAATTTCAAACCATTTCCAAAAGCCACATCACATTTATCAGGACAAGCAAAGCTTAAAAGAAAATACATGGAAAGAGACATGCCATTCAGCAATAACCAAAAATAAAAGGTACTGTAACTATAATTACAATAAAATGGAACAAAATAAATTTTTGGCATGGAGCATGACAGATGTGGGAAAATTCATAATGGTAAAAGTGTCAATCCATAAGTATGACATAATTCTAAATTTATTTGCTACTACTAAAATATAATATATAAAGCAAAAATATTGATAAAACCCAAGAATAAACAGACAAATCCATAACCACAACAGATTTAAAAATACCTATCTCAATAATCGATAAAATATTTATATAAAAATTGGTAAGACTATAGAAGATCTGAAAAACATAATTAACAAATTTGGTCTAAAATACACAATTTTTTCAAATTGTGCATAGCACATTTACCAAAAATGACCATATTCTAGGCCATAAGGCAAATTTCAACACATGTTAAAGTGATAAAATAATTCAAAATATGTTTTCTGACCACAGTGAAATTAAGCTAGAAATCAATATAATTTTTTTAAAAAGGATAACCAGTAAATCCATAAATGTTTGGGAGTTAAGCAATGTACTTCCAAATGACTCATTAGTAAAGCATTTATCTATGATAAATGATCTATTGATAGATCTCAATAGAAATTAGAATGTCTTTTGAATTGAATGATAATGAAAATACAGCATATCAAATGATATACAAATAGTAAAAAATAAAATATTTACAAGCTATGTAACAAAGGATTAATCTATAGAAGTTACTTAGAGCTCTAACAAATCAATAAAGAAGACAATCTAACAAATAAAAAAATAGTAAAAAAATTATCAAGGAATTAACTGAAAACTACAAATGGTTAAAGAATATTTGAATAAGTCAACCTCATTTACAGAGAAGCACATGTTGAAACAACTGAAATATAGTTTTGCTCATCAGCTTTTCAAAAAAGTTAACCAATTGATAATATTGAATAAACTGGAAATAAAACCTAGGCTGAAGGGCGCCTGGGTGCCTCAGTTGGTTAAGCATCTGCCTTCAGCTCAGGGTCCTGTGATTGGCCCCATATCTGGCTCCCTGCTCAGCAGGGAGCTGGCTTCTCCCACTCCTTGTGCCCCTACCCCCCGCTCACGCTCTATCTCTCGCTCTTGCTCTCAAATAAATAAAAATTAAAAAAAAAAAAACCTAGACTGACCCAATACATCCTTTTCACTGCCACAAACGTTGCTTCAATGAATCAGTCCTTCGAAGTAGCTGTGAACAATGTTCATATGCACACTTCTATCCTACCAGCTGGGACACAGCATCACCTTCCTTGTTTATTTGCCCAGCTCCCTCCTACTCGACTGCAAGCCCCTTGAGTGGAAGAATTGTGTGCCATGTACCATACAACCTGAGAGCAATCCTTCCTTGACTTATAACAGGTATAATAACAACAGGGGCACCTGGGTGGTGCAGTCAGTTAAGTGTCCAACTCCTGGTTTCTGCTCAGGTTGAGATCTCAGGGTTGTGAGATCGAGCCCTGCGCTGAGCGCAGAGTCTGCCTGAGATTCTCTCTCCCTCTGCCTCTGCCCCTCCCCCTGCTCTTGTTCTCTTTCTCTCAAATAAAGAAATAAATCTTAAAAAAATACCAACAATAATAATGTTCAATTAGTGCTTAGTTTGCACTAACAGAAATGCAATAATCTGATCAAAGGAGATGCCTGTTTTGTTTATTTCTGCCTGGGTTGAAATGATATCTTCAATTCTATGCATTACACTTTTTGTGGAATTTTTAACAAGAGGAACATAACCAAAGGAGGGCTACATGGAATATTGTAGACTGCTTATTGAAAAAGAGCTGGGGATGCTTCCCTTCAAGCAGAGAGAAAACACAGAGGGCCATATTAGCTATGTACACATGTTAGCAAGAGTACCAGAGGGAAAGATAGGTTAGATTTGACCCTGGAACTCCAGAAGGTAGAGTTACGAGAAAAAGATGTGAGCTTCAGAGAGAGAACATAATGACATATTATTTAATAATTAGTGATGTTTGAAAATGAAAATACTGTCACAGGCAATACTGGGTTTTCACAAACTACATGCCCAGACTAAGTTGACTAAGTCTTTCAGGAATGTTGACTAAGAGAGTAGATGTCCACAAAAATCTCTTCCCACACTGATATGCTCTGACCTTAAATTTGGGAGAATATCTAAATCAGAGTATCAAGAACCATATTATTAGAGGAGGAGAAAAGGCATGATAAGAATCCTTAATTCATTTGCTTATTCATACCAACAACAAATACATACTGAGCATATACTATGTGCCAGGCGCTGCTTTAAATTTTGGGGATGCATCAGTGAACGAAATAGACAAAGACCACTGTTATGGGATACAGACAATAAGTAACATG
The DNA here is from genome assembly GCF_009762305.2 of Zalophus californianus. Lineage (NCBI taxonomy): Eukaryota > Metazoa > Chordata > Mammalia > Carnivora > Otariidae > Zalophus > Zalophus californianus. The sequence goes on from NC_045596.1 coordinate 125,056,680, forward strand.
ATGAATAAGTATATTAGTATGTTTTTCAGTTAGGATCTCAGGAAATAGATGACATACTTAATGAAAAGTTTAATAAAAAAGACTACTTAAAAAAGATCAAGGTTTAGAGAAACCAACAAGGGCTAGTGCATAATCCCAGGGCTAACAACTTCAGGGAAGTGTTATACCAGTAGGCCTGATGGAACCAGCGAAGGGCATAGTTATCAAAACTCATCAAGGGCCATATGACAGGAGTTATAGATTTCAGTAGAGCAAAGCAGCCAATGGATGGAGACACAGCAGGGAAGGAGCTGGGGAAATAAATACCCCAGCCTCATAGCCCTTTTGCTCTCTCATCTAGTGCTACTGCCTCCTGTTGATTACACACAACTGAAACCCAAAGGGCCAGGGAGACTCTTGATGCAGTTCATATATTTCATCATTCCAGGGCACAGCGCAGGGTGGAGAATGAGTCCGAGGGAGCAAGTGAAAAATAGCCAGGTTGGCATGTTGGAAGGCAATAAGTATGGAAAGTAGTAATAAGAATGACAGAGTAGGGAAAGGGGGATAAGGAGCACAGAGATCAGGAGAGGGTGTTGCACAATAAAGTGGACAGAGTAGACAGAACTGAGAAGGTATCGTCTGAACTAAGACTTGAAGGACATAGGGAAGTTAGGTGAATATCTGGGTAGAAAATGTTCCAGGAAGAATAAATGGTACAGCCAAAGGATTTTCTGACAGGTTAGATGTGGGAGTGAGAGAAAGAGAGGAGTCAAGGATGGCCCCAAAATTCAGAGCCTTAGAGCAAGGAGAAGGATGCAATTGCCATTAATAAAGATGGGAAGAATGTAGGTAGGGCCAATTTGAACCAGAAGATCAGAAGTTTATTTTGGGTATGCTGCATCTAGAGAATCTATTAGACCTCTGAGTGGAGATATTGACTAGGCGGATACATAAACAAACCTAAAATTCAGAGAGGGGTCAGGACTAGATATAAATGTTTGGGAGTGGTCAGCATACATGTGATATTTAAACCCATGAAATGAAAAAGATCACGAAGATAGTAAGTATAAATGAGGAGGGAAGAGGACTAAGGACTGAGGCTTGGGGAACTGCAACAGTAAGGTGGTAGGGAGTCGATGAGGAATCAGCAAAGGAGACTGATAAGGAAAAACCAGAGAGAGGAGAGAAACCACGAGATGTTTTTGAACAACCACAACAATAAGTCTATCAAGGAGAAGGCAGTGACTAGCTCTTGGAAACACTGCCAGTAGACCAAGTAAGATGATAACTGGATTTAGCAAAACGGAGGTTATTGGTGGCTGTGACAAGAACAGTTTGGGTGGAGGAATAGGAGAAGGTGTGTGTGAAATAGTGGATTTAAAAGAAATAAGAGGAGAGGACTCAAAGACAGTAAGTGCACACAACTCAAGAAATTTTCCTGCAAAAGAAGTAGTAAATGACAGAGAAAGTTTTTGTTTGTTTCTGTGGGTTTTGTTTGTTTGTTTAACCTGGGAGGAAGAGCAGAGTGTTTGTATACTAATGGAAAATACCCAGTAAAAAGAGGAAGATTGATTTGTATGGAAGCAGAAAAGACCTCGAATAGCCAGAGGAATATTTGAAAAAGAAAAGCAAAGCTGGCAGCATCACAATTCCGGACTTCCAGCTCTATTCCAAAGCTGTCATCATCAAGACAATATGGTACTGGCACAAAAACAGACACATAGACCAATGGAACAGAATAGAGAGCCCAGAAATGGACCCTCAACTCTACGGTCAACTCATCTTTGACAAAGCAGGAAAGAATGTCCAATGGAAAAAAGACAGTCTCTTCAACAAATGGTGTTGGGAAAATCGGACAGCCACATGCAGAAGAATGAAACTGGACCATTTCCTCACACCACAGACAAAAATAGACTCCAAATGGTTGAAAGACCTAAATGTGAGACGGGAGTCCATCAAAATCCTAAAGGAGAACACAGGCAGCAACCTCTTCGACCTCAGCCACAGCAACTTCTTCCTAGAAACATCGCCAAAGGCAAGGGAAGCAAGGGCAAAAATGAACTATTGGGACTTCATCAAGATAAAAAGCTTTTGACGATATCGGCGCATCGTCAAGGTGGACCTGAAGTTCCCCGCCTCTGTGCCCATGGGAGCCCAGGACCTCATCTCCAAGCTGCTCAAGCATAACCCCTCAGAACGGCTGCCCCTGGCCCAGGTCTCTGCGCACCCTTGGGTCCAGGCCCACTCCCGGAGGGTGCTGCCTCCCTCCGCCCTTCAGTCTGTCCCCTGACTTGTCCCTGTCAGTTGTGTCTGTTTGTATGCCCGTGTATGTGGGGTTGGAAGGAGGAGTAACTGGCCTGTTTCCTTTACTTGTCTTCTACCTCCTTTTTATTTAATAAAGTCTGAAGCTTTTTATACGGATGAATTTAGGTGCTTTACAGACAGGTGGAGACTGCTGAGGGGTGGGGGCGCTGGTGGGTGAGGATTGCCCCTGCTCAGCTCTCCCTGGCCACACCCACCCTTGCCCTGGTCTGCTTCCTGCTCTCCCCCCCCCTGTCTCCCGTTGTTTCTTCCCCTGCTCTGGCTGCTGGAGCCTCGGCTCCCCTTGGCTGCTGCTGAACCCCAGCTGCACCTCTAGTCTTTCTTTCTGGTTCAGCCCCTGCTAACCTAGGGGCCACTGAACATGGCCTTCCCCTAGAAGCTGTCTTTGTTTTACTGCTCTGCTCAGGATCTAGCACAGGACACAGAGAGGTTGCAGAGTCCACCAAAAGTCACAGAGCTAGTAAGTGGGGAGAGCCCAGTTTTAAAGTCCATATTCCTTAATGCTGTGCTAGGATGGTGTATTGATTACTTTTGGGCAGCACCCACATTTATTTTATGTGCCTATGGATCACAGACCTGGAACAGGAATTGCAGTTTTTACCGTTACTGTGTAGTCCAGGAAAAAAAGGTGCCTTACCAGATTAAGAAAGGGTTTGGTTTTTGGTGTCCTGACTAGATGTTGACTTTCATCAAAGGCTTTCTCTTCGTCTGCTGGTTACTTACTCTTTTAATCACTCTTTTAATCACAATCATGTGAGGTAGGGGAATAAATTTTCTTTTTTAGACTTCATGCAGTTTTGTTATTTTTTTTTTATAAACGTTCTTATTTTGGGGGACGCCTGGTGGCTCAGTCGTTAAGGGTCTGCCTTTGGCTCAGGTCATGATCCCACAGTCCTGGGATCGAGCCCCACATCGGGCTCCCCGCTCAGCAAGGAGCCTGCTTCTCCCTCTCCCTCTGCCCGCTCCCCCTACTTGTGCTCACTCTCTGTCAAATAAATAAATAAATAAATAAAGTCTTTAAAAAAAAAAAAAAAAAAAAAAAAAGATAAAAAGCTTTTGCACAGCAAAAGAAACAGTCAACAAAACCAAAAGACAACTGACAGGATGGGAGAAGATATTTGCAAATGACATATCAGATAAAGGGCTAGTATCCAAAATCTATAAAGAACTTATTAAACTCAACACCCAAAGAACAATGATCCAACCAAGAAATGGGCAGAAGACATGAACAGACATTTTTCCAAAGAAGACATCCAAACAGCCAACAGACATGAAAAAGTACTCAACATCACTCAGCATCAGGGAAATCCAAATCAAAACTCCAATGAGATATCACCTCACACCAGTCACAATGGCTAAAATTAACAAGTCAGGAAACGACAGATGTTGGCGGGGATGCGGAGAAAGGGGAACCCTCCTACACTCTTGGTGGGAATGCAAGCTGATGCAGCCACTCTGGAAAACAGTATGCAGGTTCTCAAAAAGTTGCAAATAGAGCTACCATATGATGCAGCAATTGCACTACTGGGTATTTACCCCAAAGATACAAATGTAGGGATCCGAAGGGGTATGTGCACTCTGATGTTTATAGCAGCAATGTCCACAATAGCCAAACTGTGGAAAGAGCCAAGATGTCCATCGACAGACGAATGGATAAAGAAGATGGGGTATATATATACAATGGAATATTATGCAGCCATCAAAAGGAATGCAATCTTGCCATTTGCAACGATGTGGATGGAACTAGAGGGTGTTATGCTGAGCAAAATAAGTCAGAGAAAGACATGTATCATACGACCTCACTGATATGAGGAATTCTTAATCTCAGGAAACAAACTGAGGGTTGCTGGAGGGGTGGAGGGTGGGAGGGATGGGGTGGCTGGGTGACAGACATTGGGGAGGGTATGTGCTATGGTGAGCTCTGTGAATTGTGCAAGACTATTGAATCACAGATCTGTACCTCTGAAGCAAATAATATATTATATGTTAAAAAAAAGAAGAAGATAGCAGGAGGGGAAGAATGAAGGGGGGAAATCGGAGGGGGAGATGAACCATGAGAGACTATGGACTCTGAAAAGCAAACAGGGTTCTAGAGGGGAGGAAGGTGGGAGGATGGGTTAGCCTGGTGATGGGTTCTGCATGGAGCACTGGGTGTTATACACAAACAATGAATCACGGAACACTACATCAAAAACTAATGATGTAATGTATGGTGATTAACATAACATAATAAAAAAAAAGAGGAAGATTGATGATTTGGAGAGAGGTGAGAATCACTGGAGCAAAGTCATGAAGAAGGTGAGATGGGGCTGGATCTAGGACACAACGGAATGGACCAACTTCAGATTGGAACATGAACCAAGTTGTGCATGTATCAGAGCAAGAGGAGGGCAGGGTAACAGATGGAAGTAACAGAGGCATAGACATTTTTTGTGAGGAATGATGCATTAGCCTATTTGCTTGACATAAAAAAGAAATTCCAAAGCAATCTCCGTTTCCTTACTTAAGTTCCCCCATGTGGCAGGAGGCACATAGTTTCTCTATTAAGAGTGAGGATTTATATTACAATGTGAATTAGATTAATTTATGGGTAAATTGACTTTATCATGAAGTCAGAAAGTGATCAAAACATTACTAAGTCTTGAGTGACCAGCAGTAGGACTGGGCAGTGCAAATTCCAGTGTAGTCACTCTCTGAGTCCACTCAAAGACAGGAAGAGTCTGGGGACTAGAATTCTGCATCAGTGAGCCTCCCTGCCCAGCAGACCCCGGGATCCATCTCACATCAGTGGCACTGAGTCCTACTGCTCTTTAGTTATATTCCTATTAGTACAATAACAGCAATCTTTCACTTGAATAGCCTTTTACAATTTAAAAGGCTTTGTACTACAGTAAATGAAATTTAAGTTGAAAGGAGCCTCACAATAGAGGAAAGACAGAAACCTGGCCTCTGGGAAGACAGCCGGCTTCTTAGTAGCTTCTATGCCATCAGCACTGCCCTATATCATACCCTCCTCCTTTTCATTTAATCACATACCAAAGACAAGAATTTCAAGGGAAAATAAACAGTACTAGATCGTACCCCTATCAAAAGACATTGTTTTTGGTGAAATATAGCTGTGTCCATAAAGTGAAAGCCAAGGGTCTGAATGTCCTTCCTGCCATTTTTGATAAATCAATTGATGATATTCATTTGATGCTTATCTTAGACGACTTTTTTTTTGGGGGGGGGATTAGACTACTCTCTACTAAGGCTTTTTATTCATGTCTCAGCTAAACCTGAGCCAAAACTGACCTTTCGGCATTTTCTGATGAACTGGCAGACTGTTACCTCCCAAAGGGCCTGTTAACAAGAGCTGATATGCACATGAGTAAGGGAGCCTGTAAAGAGGTGCCTCTATGCTGAGAAGGGGAAGAAATGCGAATAACCAGGAGGCTGATATTTACTGAGTATTTACTTTGGACCATACACTATGCTGGGAACTTAGAATATATAAGGAAGAGAAATAGACATGGGTGCGAGCAGCACGGTCAAATGACACAGATCTCTGAAAGCAAAATCTTTTATAAAAAGGATTTATGGTCTGCAAGCAAAAGTGGGATGTCAGAAACATTTCAATCCCATATCTTGTTCTGAGTCTTCTGACTCTTAAGAAAACAAAGAGCCAATACTTGAAAAGGCTACAAGACAACTGGGAAAGCCACCTTTATATTACAGCCAGGGTTGGATGGTTGGGGACCAGCAGTTCCAAGGGCACAGTGGAATAATTTAGGCCACTGGAAAGTGAGAAGAGAAGGATCAGGGAAAGGGAAGTAGAACGTTACTGGAATGAAACCTTATACTGTGGATGTTGACAGATGAAAAGATGGATGTATTCATTTACTTGACATTTTAACAAATATTAAGCATCCATAGGTTCCAGGGCTTGAAGATCCAAGTGAGGTCTTAAAAAACAGGTCCTTCCCTTCACTAAGGAGTAGAAGTCGCGTGGCTAGTAGCATAGACTCTGAAGCTTGGCTGCGTGAGTTTCAATTCTGGCTACAATAGCTATTAGCTGCCCGACCTTGGGCAAATTACTTGACATTTCTAAGCTTTGACTCTCTTATCTGTAAAATATAATACACCTTCCTAATAAGCTTGAGGACTGTGTGAGTTAGTCTATGTGAAGCAGTTAGGACATTCCCTAGAACATAGGAAGTACTATACACAAGAAATAACAACAACAAAAATGGTAAACTTGGTAATTCCAGATAGCAGAGATGCTATGGAGGGACTAGAGAGAGACAGAGGTAGCCATGCAGAAAGCTATGGGCCCCTTACTAAGATATGGAAAAATGGAGGGCTCTGGCATCTCATTGCCTGGGTTCAGGTCCTGACCCTGCACCTTCAAATGTATGACCATAGGAAAATTTCTTAAGCTGTGTGTCTCTGTTTATTAATCTTTAAAATGAGAAAAAAATGGTAACACTTATCTCTTGGAGTTGTTTTGGGGAATTACACAAGTAAACACCTATAAGTTACTTAGAACGGTACCAAGAATGGAATTAGCGTACAATAAGTATTGGCCATGATTATTATTATTTTAGATAAGGGGAGAAGCATGAGAAAAGCCTGAGGCACATTCGGAGCACAGAGAGAAGGCCATTGTGACTGGAAGTTAGGGAGTAAGAGTTTCAGTAGCCTTTGAGAAGAGATGGGCAGTAGCCCTCATGGCCAGAGAACTTGTCTTTCTTGTCTGGATACCAGCAGGTGCAAGATCGTATACACTCAAGATGCTGGATGTAGACCCTGCAGACTCGTGCATTCTGACAGTCTGCAACTATTTTCCAGCCTGAAACCAGAGTTGGTGGACCTCTGTACAGCAGAGGGCTGAAGAGCATTATGATGCACGGGCCACAAACACGTAGCCTAAGTACCAGCTCACAAGAATGTCATGATACATAATTAGCAAGAGGGACAGTCTTCCCATCAAGGCACAAAACACAAAATTCTGGCTCAGACAATATAGCATATTTGGTACCTCTTGAGTTTTGTAGCTTCAGATAACCAGGAGACACACTCATGAGCAATTTCATAGAGAATACAGCAGCAAGGAATGGCATAAGAGCCTGAGTCTTCCTCAAGGGAGTTGAGAATGAAAGGAGAAGACAAATGCTCATATGCCTGAGGATCTACAAAGTCCTTCTAGGGCTTCCCAGGAAAATACTGGGTGAGATTTCTTGAAAGTATGGAACTCCTTGGAATCAGTTCAGGTTACAATTACGGGAAATTTGTGTATTAACGTTAATATGATTTTGTTTATATTTACAGGTTAGTGATGATTAGGGATATTTGGAACATATATGCCTATTATTTTTTCCAGATACAATGTAACCTCTTAGAGTGAAGGAACTTTGTCCCCTAACTCCTAGTAAAAAAGCCATTGATAAATATTAGTTGATGATCAAGGTGAGTCTTAGTTTCAATAGAATCAAATGAGGCAAGAATTCTAGATCTTAGAAGTGAAGAATAATGCAGTTTCACTCTGCCTCAAAATATGGACAAGTGTTGCTGGAGAGAAAATATCACAGCAAGAATAGAAAACTCTCTAGAGTATAACAGGAGTAATTAATATTTGAATGACTTAATGCCGATGACTGGTCACACTGACACTATTAGCTAACGTATAAGGTAGAAATGCCACACGATGAACTATATTTTTCATAAGTGTTCATCCCAAATGGTATGGTGTATAGAAGGAAAAACACTGCTCCAGGTGTAGATGCCATAGGTCCTGATTCTACCACATGGGCTAAGTTATGGTATTTTGGGCATGTCACTTAAATTTTAAAATAATAATGATGACTATAATTATAGACTTCCATCATTTGGGGGTATTTACTATATGCTAGTCACTGTTCTAAGGGCTTAACACCTATCTATCAAACTCATTTGATCTTACTAGCAACTCTGAGGGGCATTCATTATTTCCATTTAAGAAAGAAGATCCTGGGAAACAGATGGGTAAAGTAACATTCACAGGTCACACCGAGGTTAAGTAGTAGAGCCAAGTTAAGAATCTAGGGAGTCCCCTCTTCTTTTCCTTCCTTTCCTTTCCTGAATAAGGCAGTCCTAAAGCTATTAAGTGAGAATGAGCATGGTAGGCATTCACACCAGGCAGGGGGAGCCACAGTGCCCTGGCCTGTCATGGAGCGATGGAGTGAAAACTCTGGGCAGAACCAGGAGGATGTCCTCACACAGCAGCCTGGCACAGGTTCCCAAGTGGAGGGAGGAGGGTGGCCATGTGCAGGGAGCCCTTGATGATGCCCAAGAGATTGTGCCAAAAGCTGATCTCAAATACTGCTTAGATCTTCTGGAAAAACAACTGCCACAGATGAAACAAGATGATACCCCAAAAAATAAAGTATAAGAGAAACATTAGATAATGTATAAAGTACAAACACCAATAGACCTGCAATTAAAGGCCACTTTTAGATATTAAAGGATGATCTTTATATGATTATTAACATGGAGAAGTGTTTTGTTCAACCCTCATAAGCATTGTTAATGTGCCATTGGTGGATCCACCTTTAATCACTGTGATTTAAAAAAGTGTTCTTAAGGGCCCTCTGGGTGGCTCAGTCGGTTAAGCATCTGCCTTTGGCTCATGTCATGATCCCAGGGTCCTGGGATCGAGCCCCACATTGGGCTTTCTGCTCAGCTGGAAGCCTGCTTCTCCCTCTGCTGCTCCCCCCTGCTTGTGTTCTATTTCTCTGTCAAATAAATAAATAAAATCTTTAAAAATATAAATAAAAAGTGTTCTTAAAAGATACATAGATAAATATAAAGATTTTTTTTCTTGGTATTAATTCTTTATTTGTTTGTTTATTGTCTATTTGTTTATTTTCCTGACTGGAGTGGATTTTATTTCTGCAGCACAGGCAACGTAAGTTTAGTCTTTAAAGTGAGTTCTCAGCGGTGAGATGAGTCTCTGAAGAGGACTGAAGCATCCTAAACGCTCAGGGGTCCAGGCTGAGGTATAAGGTGTATGGGTAAGTTACAGTGCTGGAGATTCCTGTAGGTGGTGTTAGGCAGGGCCTAACTAACCCTGCCAGTTAGGCAGGGCCAGTGGCCTGAGTGGGCTTTTTTGGCGGACTTTTGTTTCTTGGTATACAGTGGCAGTCCCTTTTCACTCTTTCCTGATTCTGCACAGAGAGAAACTATGGGAGCAAGTCCTCAAAACATTTCTAGAAGCACAGTCTTCAGCAGCGTGGACTGTCCTTGCCACAGCAGAAGTGAGGAGGCCGTGATGGGGACATAGGGGCAGGCCCGGTACTTGATTCACTTAACATAGAAGATTCTCAATAAGAGTTTATCGGTATTTCTCTAATGTTAATTATCTCAATGCCTGTATTAACATGCGAAAAATATATGGTTGCCATGCAATATTTATCTACTACAAAGAAAGGCACTCGGAAATGCCAGAACTATTAATTTGTCTAACAAATATTTACCAATAATCCGGGACCAAAAGAAATATCCTGATTATAAAACAAGCATTAAAGAAATGGGTTTGTGCTAAAATGAGCAAACTAATTTCAAGATGATGAAAGTTTTGTCTATGAGACTTCTAATTTCTCAAATAGTGATCCAAAGGGGTACGTGCACCTCACTGTTTATAGCAGCAATGTCCACAATAGCCAAACTATGAAAGAGCCAAGATGTCCATCAACAGATGAATGGATAAAGATGTGGTATATATATACACACACACACACACACACACACACACACACACACACACACACACATAATGGAATATTATGCAGCCATCAAAAAAACGACATCTTGCCATTTGCAATGACGTGGCTAGAACTAGAGGGTATTATGCTAAGCGAAATAAGTCAATCAGAGAAAGATGTGTATCATATGACCTCACTGATAAAATTCTTAATCTAAGGAAACAAATTGAGTGTTGCTGGAGTGGTGGGGGGTGGGAGGGATGGGGTGGCTGCGTGATAGACATTGGGGAGGGTATGTGCTATGGTGAGCGCTGTGAATTGTGTACAACTGATGAATCACAGACCTGTACCTCTGAAACAAATAATACATTATATGTTAAAAAAAAAAGAAGATAGAAGAAAGGGAAAAATGAAGGTGGGGAAATCAGAGGGGGAGACAAACCATGAGAGACTATGGACTCTGAGAAACAAACTGAGGGTTCTAGAGGGAAGGGGGTAGGGGGATGGGTTAGCCTGGTGATGGGTATTAAAGAGGGCACATATTGAATGGAGCACTGGGTGTTATATGCAAACAATGAATCATGGAACACTACATCAAAAACTAATGATGTAATGTATGGCAATTAACATAACATAATAAAATAAAATGTAAAAAAGACCCTGTTGATTTAAAAAATATACTTTTCTTGGGAATGTGTATTATGCTTAACCTTTTAATTGAAAAAAATAATGTATGCCAGTGAAATTCAATTATAGAAGTTACTTTTCACATGAGAAAAATACGTATTTTATGATGCAGTATTTCATGGTGTAAGTTAAGCTACTGTGTCACTACTTAATATGCATTGCATTAGGAAATTAAGAAATTTTTACCCACAGACTTTAAATAAACACTACATCTACACTGTGAAACAAACAAACAAAAACATTTCGGATCAACTAGGAAGTAGAAACAACCAAATTCTGAAATCTCTCGATTCATTTTTATATAAATGGCATTTCCGGTCAAGAACACTAATGACTACATTATGAGAAGTTGTTAACACAATCTTTCCAGATACATCATGGCAATAATAACAAAGTTTATACTGCTGTTTTTGAGGTTGTACCTTAATATATAGACTATATAGACTATCTTAGAGAGTGTAAAGAGAAAGGTGACAACATTCTCCATAGGTACTGAAAAGAGGCAGCTGTGACCCAAAAGTGTTCCATTCTATGCTTTACTTTGTGGTATTTTATGAATTACGTGAATTCTAGAAAAAAAACAGAGGCGGCAGAGTAGGTAGTCTAATGGTATTTCCAAGAAGAGGAAACGTAATGGGAGACACTCTCTCAAAAGGTAACATCAGCTGATAATGAAAGTGGAAACTTGAAAACCTGGGTAGTCTTTTTTCTACAGGACAGTGAGAAGGTGGGACTTTGGATGGCATGAATGGCTATGTAAAAACAGAGCAGTAATTTGAAATATTTTTACTAAAACTATAAATCAAATAAATTCTAATGATTTAAAATGAATGGCTCAAGATTTCATCCAGCTAAAAGACTTGGATGATCTAGCCCTCTCCAAATACATTTGGAATAGAGATTTAATTGGATGTTCTATTTAGAGTCTGTGCTATTGAAAAAGGCTTTTATCAACATCAAATGGGCATAGTAACATAATTCAACAAGCAAGCAAGTAATGGAATGAAATTAAACAAAGGAAAACATACACCCACAAAGGTGAACTTAGCGTTGGAGGGCTTCAACTACATTTTTTTAAATGCGGAATTAAACACAAAATGTCCAACATAGTCTTCCCAGCAAGGACATTATTTGTTGGAAGCCAGAATGCTGCTTCAATGCATTCTGATTCCTTATTTTGTTACATAATAATATGCTTTAAAAGCAACACATTGTGAGCTTGGGAGCTGTTAGGCATTTATTTACCATGGTGGGTTAATCTCATTCAGTGAGGTATAGAAACTCAATAATGAGTGCTACAGTATATAAGCTAATTGCTAGGATAAAACCAAATGAATAATTACTTAACTCCAGAATGAGGCCTGCGGGAATTTTTCTTTAATAAAGGTTTAATTCACCAGTGATAATGAATGCAATCTCACATACTACTGAATAACACCATTAGCATAATGGCTGCGATACAAAAACTATAATTAGAACTAAACAGAAACGTTAATTACAACCACCAAGGTACTGAATGAAATACTGTTGCTTAAGAAATTGACCTGCTTTGCTGTCATGCTTTATGGGTTCAAGGATATCTCTGTAATTAAATATATATATAAATAAATATATATGTGCATATATATAATCATCAAATAGAGTTTTTTAAATCATCCCACTGGAATCCTTTTAAGTGTAATAAACATATTAATGAGAAATTGTCTAGAATTTGAAATACAAGCTAAACATAAAAATGATTAAAACCTTTGTTTTTTATCTTGATTAAATGCAAACATCAATATTTGTGTTAAAAAAATCCAATATTTGAGTAGGAGTCTCCAATTTTGCATTTTACTGGTGTTAGCTCTATGAATGCTAGAAAAGCTAAGTTACTAAAAATGAACAGATTAATAAAATGTGAAATATTACTATAATAAGTTAGAAAAATAAGTTGCATAATCAATAAAAAATGTCAAAGTACTAAACTAATGGTTCTAAAAAACTCAGCTGTGATTCTTAAAATTATTTGAATTTCATTTATGTAAATATGTATATAACATTTAATTGCACATATGATAAAGGATTTCTGTATCTGGATAGATATATGTTGATAAGCATTTTGAAACCAAGCATCACATTCTTGTCTCTATTAAACATCAAAAGCAATAACAATAACCATAACAACCCTCTCTTATTATATAGATACTTTCAATGGGATATGCTTAGAAATACTATCAAAAAGAGAAAGCCATATGCCTCTATGTTTTATTGCCCCCTCCGATGATATTAATTTTTCATAATCTTTATTTTTAAGACAGAACTTCAGAAGAAAATAAAAATATCCTAGGAGCCAAGTCAGTAAGACTGGAAAAATGTATCCCTGGCTACTCTTTATCCCTTTCCTCCATTACTCGGTTTTAATGGAATGAATATATCTCCCACTATTTTTCTATCAATCTCTTCCCTCCATTACAATGCATTTTCCAATAGTCCAACACAATTTTTGAGGTCATACTTATATCATCTCCAGTAATGTACCTGGAAAGTGCCTCTCCTCTCACTATTGGCTATCCCATAAAAACTCCATTCTTTAATGAAATATTACCTGGTAATAATTCATACAACAGATGTATTTATGCTTACAACTTTCTGTGACCTGGATGATTCCTCACCATAAGTGGATTGCTAACCATAGCATCCTCCCTGACAATAGTCCATGAGGGAACAGAAGGGAGAAAGTATTAGCTGAGATGTATCCTTTCTCACACTGCTTCACAGCCTCTTACACTAATAAAGTATATGAGTAGAACTGATGGTTTTTGCAAGTTTCTCTTTTGCCATCTACCCTCCTGTGGAAATGTGTCTAAAACAATTACACCCAGGTGGCCAGTTTTGACTTTTAAACTCTGGACTCATGTTGGAGGTTCTAATAAGTGACCATAACTCCTAAATAGGTCTTTGACCAAAGAAAGCTTCTCTTATATCAGGGAATGTCATCTTCTTGCACACTTTTGGATGGGTTACAGAATGTAGGGTAGAAAGGGAGGAAAAGACTACGATCTAGCAAATTAGATAAGTCAAATCAACTCTGGCCCCAACAGGATGAGTGATCGCCCTCATTACTTAGATACTTATCTAAATATCTGGTGAACAGTTCCAACCTAATGATTTACAAACTAATCCCCCCTTACTATTGGTCCGTACACATCTTTTTCCTCATATTCCCTACCTCAGTTGATACTAAACTATCAGCTTCTAACACTATCAACCACCCAAACAGGAAATCCAGAGATTTTTCTCTACATTGTTAAATATAATTGACTAACAACCTTAATCAACCTTTGTCATCCTCAATAATGCTCTCATTTTTTTCTCATTAAGAAGGGAAAGGTATAGAAGAGAATAATAGTTTTCCTCCAACAAAAACTTGAGTTTTAATTTACCTTGAATTAAAATAACTCTTTTTAGACCCATGAAAAGCCAACATTAGGATTTTAAAAATAAGCATGATATTATCATTTTTGGAAAATGTGTCACCAACTGATGATCACAAATGTAGATTAAATACCAACAGTCCATCCAAGCATGCATAAAAATGCCTTTTATCATATTTTAATTCCCCAAAACATACATGTTGAAATTCCCTCTAAACGTACACAGTAAGAGAGATCTCAGGTTTCTCATAATAAACAAGCCTACAATTTGCCTGTCTTTCTAAAGGAAGAGAAAGGGGAGGATACTAATGGCTTCCAGCAATCAGTATACTTTTACCCTTGGGTGATCTCTGCAGTTTGAGAATGCATGCACAGTCTGAAAACATTCACCTTGCTATGGACCTTGAACCATTCTGCAAATACATAGAAAAATAAATTAAGTTAATTCAAGTGCTATTGCTGTTGCCAACACTGTCCTTCATGAGGAGAAAAAAAATTGGGGGGTGTGGGTAGAGAGTAGGACTATAGAGAAGGAAATTTGGAAATGGCACAAAAATCTACATTCTGCCTAGATCTTACTGGCATATAAATTTCTTAAAAGGAGAATCATAATCAAACACAAACCATCTGTTTTGTTATATAAAAATTAGCAACCATGGTTCCAGCATGTGGCTCTATCCAGATACAATGCTTTTCTTCTTTTTTTTTATTTTTTGCATTTTCCACTTCATAATATATAAAAACTCCTGTCCAAACAGAGCCTGATACTATACACAATAAGATTCAGCCTCCTCTGTATTTTTAATTAACTCAGGCCCAGCAGTAGTTTTTAACAGCTAACATTTTGTGTGAGTTACAGTGTGCACACTGCTGAGACATAAATGCAAAGTAATCACTCTAATAAGTAGATATAAACATTTACAATAATTGCCACAAGTATCTGCAACAAGTAAGGGGATGGGAAGAAAAATAACCAGTGGTAAGCCAGGAAATAAGTTTCAATACAACTGCATGAGTACAAATGTCATTCAAAGCTCTGATCTTTTGTTGCATTTAGTCATTTCAATACCCCAAAGTCACTAATGAGCTTGTACTTTCAATGCCAAAAAATGAGTACTCTGATTAAGAAACAAAAACAAAAACCAAGACTTCAATTTTTATGTTTGTGCCAAAGACACCAACAGAGAACCAAGGCACTTGGGTGACTGCATCATTTCCATAACACAGAGAAATTATAACACCTCAGTCCAGAACCAAACAGGGCAAGCCTTCAGCACTTTTTCTGCAAAGAATAATAGGCCGTAAGGTAGAAAGAAGCTGGACAGATGGGAAGAGCAGAGAAAATGCCAAAAGAGCAAGACGAGGTTGGAGAAGCAGGCAGTGATCGGGGTGTGGGAAGTTTGGTAGGGCAGGATAAGGGAAACAGATATTATGCTAAGCACAATGAAAACATGAGAGGGTTTTAAGCAAGGTAGCACCATGACCTTCCTTATGTGTCTTAAAGGTTACCGTGACAGGAAGAGGTGGTGGGGAAGTAGGTGCTTCCTGCTGGGCTGCTCGCTCCTCCGCTTCTGTCCGCTCCCCGGCGGGAAGCGCCTTCCCCACAGGACATCAATGCAAGCCTGAATAAGAAAAACAATTTCTTCCTTCTAAGCCATGGCATATCAGTTATACAGAAACACCACTTTGGGAAACAGTCTCCAGGAGAGCCTTGATGAGCTCATACAGTCTCAACAGATCACCCCCCAACTTGCCCTTCAAGTTCTACTTCAGTTTGATAAAGCTATAAATTCAGCATTGGTGCAGAGGGTCAGGAACAGAGTCAATTTCAGGCGCTCTCTAAATACATACAGATTCTGCGATAACGTGTGGACTTTTGTTTTGAATGATGTTGAATTCAGAGAGGTGACAGAACTTATTAAAGTGGATAAAGTGAAAATTGTAGCCTGTGATGGTAAAAATACTGGCTCCAATACTACAGACTGAGTTGAAAAAAAAATGGCTTTTTTAATGCCATCTTCTGTTATTATTCATCGCTTTTTTGAAGAGAAGCATAGAAGAGACTTTTTTTTTATTTATTCTGGCATCGCAGAAATGACTACACTGTGTTATATACACTATCAGAATTCCAATAGAAAGAAGCCTATAACTCTAGCCTCTTACATTACCTTTTCAGCATGAAGAAACAGAAGTTTTTTTTAATAACAAACACTGTTGCCTTCCTAAGAACATTCTTGAATAAACTCATTTTAAAACTCAAAAAAAAAAAAAAAAAAAAAAAAAAGGTCACCGTGACAGCAGGTTAAAGAATGGGGCAAGAGTGAAACCAAGAAAACCACCTACAGGCTATCGCAGTAGGATGTTTTGTCTTCAGGAATTGGACGGTAGATAGAAGCAGAAAGAACAGGTAGATCGAGGACAGGTATTAGAAGAGAAAATAAAGAAAAAGGAGAGACAAAGAATGAATCCGGGTTGGGACTTGGGCATATGGGAGAATAAAGGATGCCATTCACAAAGACAGGAAATACAGGGACTAGGGAAAGAATAAAAGTTCATACAGAACTGAAGTCAACAATTTTCAGGTTTCTGAGCTATACCAAGCAGTGTCTACTATATACCATAGTTATCACCATTGCCTTTAATTAACAGCTTATAATCTGCTATGACACAGAGAGACAAATATATATGTAATCATTGGAAAAGAATAGCTAATACATAAAATGTATTACATGTGCACTAAACGTGTGCACTAAGCACTAATGTAAGTGCTTAATTCATTTAAATTTCACACAAATTCATTTTACAGGTGAGTACACTGGGGTCCAGAGAAGTAAAGTACAAGCCCACAGTCACCCAGCTGATAAATGTTAGAGCCAGGATTCAAACTGAGGCAGTTTGCTTCCAAAGTTTATGCCCTTAACCTTTTAATCCACACAGCTTTCAAAACATATGAACATACATGTATGTGCACACACACACCCCGAAAGTTCTATGGTAAAGGTATAATAGAATAAAGATTGAGGTTAACTCTAAGCATCTGGGATTGCAGAAAAGCTCTGAGGAGGGCAGTGCGGGACAAGCCCTGATGGCTAGCTAATTTTTTTACAGAAGGAAGTGTGTTTGTTAGCAGGTAAAATGGCTAAGATAAAGGCACCTTAGCTAGAGGATCCAAGAAAGCTTGAGAAATTACTTTCCTTTGGATATAATTTTACCTAAGTCACGATTTGCCTAAAAACAATTGATACTGAAAGTGAATGTCTATTCTAAGTTGGTAGAGTGGTTTTTCCAATAGGGGTGAGAATTTGATAGCTCATTACTTAGATGATCCCTGAGTACTGACTGTTCTACCATCTCAGAGGAGGAGGAGATACTTAGCTGCATGAGATTAAGCAAATAGAACAGATGTGCAGTTTCCCCCTACAGGCCTTTGCACAGGGAAGTGGAAACATCTTTAAGGAAGGGCCAGCAAGAGCTTTTCTAAAGGGACAGTCACATGGGGAGGGCAGAGGGGTTGTGGGAGAGTTGATCACATCTATTTTATCAAAGGTTATACAGTGTTTCAATCCCTTGGCAATTGTGAGTAATGCTACAATTAGCATGGGGGTGCAGATACCTCTTTGAGATACTGATTTCATTTCCTTCAGACATGGAAGGAGTAGGATTGCTGGATAATATGATAGTTCTATTTTTAATATTTTGAGGAAGCTCCATACTGTCTTCCATATAGCTATACATTTACATTCCCATCAACAGTGTATAAGGGTTTTTTCTCCACATCCTCACCATTTGCTATCCCTTGATTTTTTGATAATAGCCATCCTAACAGGTATGAGGTGATATCTCCTTGTGGTTTTAATTTATAGTTCCCTGATGATTAGTGATGTTGAACACCTTTTCATGTGCCTATTGGCCATTTGTATGTCTCTTTAAAAAAATGTCTATTCGGGCCCATTCAATCATTTGTTTTCTTGCTATTGAGTTGTTTGAGTTCCTTGTATGTTTTGGACATTAACCCTTTCTTAGATGTATAGTTGGCAAATACTTTTTGCCACTCCATAGATTGTCTCTTCATTTTGTTGACTGTTTCCTTCGCTGTGCAAAAGTTTGTTTTTTGATACAATCCCTTTGTCCAATTTTGCTTTTGTTGCCTGTGCTTTTGAGGTCATATCCAAAAAATCATTTCCCAGACTGATGTCAAGAAATTATTTCCCTGTGTTATCTTCTAGTAGTTTTATAGCTTTAAGTCTTATATTTAAGTTTTTAATCCATTTTGAGTTGATTTTTATATATGGTGTGAGATGAGTTCAGTTTCAACCTTCTGCGTGTGGATATCCAGTTTTCCCAACAGCATTTATTGAAGAGACTATCTTTTCCCCATTGTGTGCTCTTGGCACCTTTGTTGAAGATCAAGTGACTATTAATGTGTGGATTTCTTTCTGGGCTCTCTCTTCTGTTGATCTATACATCCGTTTTTATGCCAGTACCATACGTTTTGTTCAATAGAGCTGTGTAATATAATTTGAAATCAGGATATCTGATGCCTTTAACTTTGTTCTTATTTTTCAAGATTGCTTTTGCTATTTGGGGTCTGTTGTGGTCCCATATGAATCTTAGGAATGTTTTGTGGTGGTTTTTTGGTATTTCTGTGAAAAATGGCTTGTAATTTTGATAGGGATCGCCTAAATCTGTAGATCTCTTTGGGTAATATGGACATTTTAACAATATTCTTTTAATCCATGAGCATAGACTCTCCATTTATTTTTATCTTTTTAAATTTCTTTTATCAATGTCTTACAGTTTTCAATGTATGATCTTTCACTTCCTTGGATAAATTTATTCCTAAGTATTTTATTTTTATGCTATGATAATTGGGATTGTTTTCTTAATGTTTTTGGATAGCTTATTGTTAGTATATAGAAATGCAACTGATTTTTGTATATAGATTTTGTATCCTGCAACTTTACTGAGTTCATTCATTAGTTCTAATAGTTTTTTGGTGGAGTCATTAGAGTTTTCTATATATAAGACCATGCCATCTGTAAACAGGTAATTTTATTTCTTCCTTTCTGATTTAAATGTGTTTTATTTCTTTATCTTGCCTAGTTGCTATGACTAGGACTTCCAGTACTATGTTGGATAGAAGTGGTGAGATCAGCACCCTTGTCTTGTTCCTGATCCCAGAGGAAAGGCTTTTAACTTTTCACAATTGAGTGTGATGTTGGGGTTTGTCATAAAGGTATATTCCTTCTATGCTTAATTTGTTGAGAGTTTTTGTCATGAAAAGATGTTGAACTTGTCAAATGCTTTTTCTGCATATAATGGAATGATCATATAATTTTAACCTTCATTCTGTTAATGTGGTATATCACATTTATTGATTTCCATATGCTGAACCATCCTTGCAGGGTGTATGATCCTTTTAATGTACTCTCGAATTTGGTTTGCTACTATTTTGTTGAGGATTTTTACATCTATGTTTAGAAGAAATGGATAAATCCCTAGAAATATAAAACTTACCAAGACTGAATCATCAAGTAATAGAATACGTGAACAGAACAATAACAAGCAAGGACATCGAATCAGTAATCAAAGATATTCCAACAAATAAAAGCCCAGGACCAAATAGCTTCATGGGTGAATTCCACCAAATATTTAAAAAATTAATACCAATCATTCTCAAACTCTTACAAAAAATTTAAGACAAAGGAACACGTCCAAATTCATTTACAAGGCCAGCATCTGATACCAAAGCCAGACAAAAACACTACAAGAAAAGAAAATTATAAGTCAATATCCCTGATGACATTCATTCTCTTATTCATTAAATATTTATCAAAACTCAAGGTCTACCAAGGCCTCTTTTGGGCCTAAAATATAATGGCAAACAAGACAAGGTATTTGTTCCCCCAAATGCTTACTGTCTAGTGGAAGGGACAGAAACAATAAATGCAATAACATCTTTTGGGGTGCCTGGATGGCTCAGTCATTGAGCGTCTGCCTTCAGCTCAGGTCATGATCCCAGGGTCCTGGGATCGAGCCCTGCATCAGGCTCCCTGCTCTGCGGAAAGTCTGCTTCTCCCTCTCCCACTCCCCCTGCTTGTGTTCCCTCTCTTGATATGTCTCTCTCTGTCAAATAAATAAATAAAATCTTAAAAAAAAATAACATCTTTTAAGTGATTGAGTGGGGCAACAGTGGGGAGAGAAAGAAAGGAAAGAAGTTCTGCTAGCTATGAGGGGCAGGGAGGTGGTAGGGAGGCTTCATAGAATCTTTCTCCTCTGTCTCTCCTGTTGTCTTTTCTGTGAGAATAACTAAACATTCTGAGTTAAAAAAAAAAAACAACAACAACAACTATGAATTTGTCCTAGGGAGTTACAATAATAGGGGGACAAAAAAGTATAGCCCATTCTCCAGTGAGTCTTTCAGAGAATGGAATGCCAAGGGAGAAAATGAGTGATGGTCGCTACTACCTCCTTGGCTGTGTCCTGAGCTTCCTGGAAGGAGGTGGAGGAACCTCAGAGAGGGCCTATGCCTGAGATGGATGAACAACAGAGAAGCTACAGGACTTTTAGGCCCAGGGATACTCAGCAAAATTAATCCTTCATTTCCTCCCTAGAAGGCCAGATATTAGGGCAAAAATGTCACATTACCCTGAATGTTTATCAAGGTAAAAAATAATGTTAAAATTTTATTTCACTTTTAAAAAGAAAACTACCCCCATCAAAAATCTCTATATTACTATAATTTGCAAATTTGTTTGCGTATTCTGATTTGTAACTTTTCTTTTAATTTTTTTCTTTTTGGTTCACAAGTTGTCTTGTTATTTCCACATAATACTGGATGGCTTTTGTTCTACTGTCATCAAATGGAGGCCAATTACCCAAAGCTTAATATCATAGGTGCAATAAAACAGCACATTCTAAAGACAATTCCAGGCATATCCTTGGGAAACTTCCCAAAAGAAGTTAGAACTAGCCCATTATCCCATCCCTGCTCCATATCTACCATGTTTAAACAGAACATTGTTTAAGTAGAATACTAGGATAAAAAGTAGAATATCTGTCGTAGTGAGTCACTAGTCTAGGGTAATTTGTTTTTCCTCTCTGCTCTCCACAAGGCATATGCTCCTTCCACCCAAAGCCAAGTGATGAACCATAAGAATTGGGTGAGGTTGCAAGAAAGAGAAACCAACATCCTATCTCTGCTTATGTAGCAAAATTGCTCTGTGACTATTAGATCGAAGAAAAAGGAATTGGGTAAGTAGTGAGAGAAGAGGCAAGGGTCAATGGTGGGAGCTGCCACCATTTCCACATATTTGGTGTGGCAAGGATTTCACATTTCTGGAAGATCACATTTACCACAGAAAGTAGCCAGATTTGGGCGGCTTTGCAAGTATTTCAACTTGGAAGCCTACCTTCTGGGCACGAGGATCTTAGCAGCCAGAGGTTCTGAGCTGTACCACAGGGCAGGGCAGAAACGAAGAGGAGGCCAGGCTGGAATCAATGTCCCATCATCATTGACCTCACAGGGTGCTGTGAAGGCCACACACCTCATGAGAGAATCAGTGATTAGAAGACAATTAAGTAAAAAACATCTTCGCGCCGTTTATTTAGACCTCCCACCAGTTCTCCCCCCCCCCCCACTGTGCGCTCCAACCCTGGTAGAGCTAGAAGAGAACGAGAAGGGGCCACAGCCAGGAGGATGAAGGAATGCCCAGGCCATGCTCCTGCTCACCCATGTTTCTGGCCAGGTTGGAAAGAGATGGGATATGGGGAAGAAACAAGACTAGGGGCGCCTGGGTGGCTCAGTCAGGTAAGCACGGGACTCTTGATTTTGGCTCAGGTCATGACCTCAGGGTTGTGAGATCAAGCCCCACCTTGGCTCCGCCCCGGATATGGAGCCTGCTTAAGATCTCTCTCTCCCTCTGCCCCTCCCCCACCCCAAGCATGTACACGTGCGCACACACATGTACGCTCTCTCTCTCTCTCTCTCGCTCTCTCTCTCTCAAAAAAAAAAAACTAAACTAAAATTTCGCACTGAAATAAATGGTAATGGATTATTTTTTTAATATGTGAGAGGACAAGAAAACTATGGAACTGCTTGAGAAATTGTTAAGAAACAGAAAGAAGGCACACTTGAAGGTGGTAAAGGAAGAAATAAAAATAGATGTTTCCCCGCAAACTGTTCAATAACTGGTATTTATCGGCATAGTTGGGTATTTAGAGAGCAACTTTTACAAGTGGTATCTGGCTAGAAATAAAGTTGGAGACATGATTTATCCCCTTCAAATGAGCAGAGAAAAACACACATTCAATTCTCCCGAAGTCCCTAAAACACAAACACAATTTCTGGCTCCTGGGAAGCAGAGTAGGGCAAGTGAAGAATGTTATACAGAGAACGGAAAATGTTAGATGCAAATGTTCATCTGACTATCATATCTGTCAGTTAAATATGCACACAAGTAAATATGTACCTGTTACTTTTTCTAGAAACAAAACAGTACAATCACCAGTTTTATTTAGCTCCTTTAATTTTCTCAAAGAAACAATATTTTTTCATCAAAATATTAGGAAAGAAATAATTTGCCTTAGTAAAGGAGAATGCAAACATAGTAACTCTAATTTGGAAAGACACTGAACCTATATTTATTGGCTAATCAAATATATTGTAAAACCAGAAAGACACAGCAATATTTAAAATCTAGCTGATTACTCTTTGGAGGCAGATGACTAACAGCTTACCTCAGCAAAGCAAAAATTGCTACCAGAGATTTTTTTTTTATAGAAATGGTCCTTATTTATTATCTAAGTAACAGCTGTATACCCCATAGGCAAGAAATGAAAGCTCTTAAAGGCATGATTTTTTAAAAATCCAAAATTTATGTTACAGTAATATGATGCTAATTAAAGTGGTGTCTTGGAAATAAACTCAAGATGTCTGCTCCATAATCCACAGTAATGAAGAAAGGAAATGTAGATTGGCCAAAACAGTGGACAGAGAGTCAGTTGTATTTACTTTGGGATGTGATCTTTATTTGAATATTCTAGCCAAGGGAATAAAAAACATTGCCTCAGAAATTGCCTGAAGACTACGAAAGTTCTTCTGTCTGACCCTTCCTTGCTCAACAACTTCCTGTAACTCAGTCCATCCTGAGAACAAACTGCTCTTTCCCAGCTGACCAAAGGCAAGAGCCTAAGCTTAGCAGACCTTGCAAAGCCTGTCTGGGGAAAAGTAGTTTAAACGAACAGCCAATTAATAAGCTCCCGATTTGTCCAAATCCAAATTGGTTGAGAAATTCTGTTTCAGTGACATTTCAGGATTTCAAAGGTAAAGAATCCAAGATAACAGTAAAGAATGATTAAATGAGAAAGGTCTCAACTATCAATAAAGGGAGATATCCCTGCAGAGTGAATACTTTACATTTGGTCCTTGTAGAAGTCTGCATGATTATGTATGACTTAAGCCAGCAAAGTGCCAAATGACTTGCAGGCTTAAGTTGGTATCTTTTAGGTAGTATACATCCTCTCTCTATATTCATCTAAGAAGGAAAAGAAAATGAACTTCCGTTAGATGTAGTAAATTGAACTTAAGATAACTGAGAAAAAGTTAAAAGAACATTTAAGTGTGGTAGATGACTGAATCAGAGACGGCTGAAAGCATCTATAGATATGAACACATACTACCTTAAATGAAATTTTAGAAACCATACAAACTTGAAAAGGTACCAAAAGATTAAGGCAAAAGGTGTCTTGTCCTTTTTGTTTTAAGGATGGGTCCCAAGAAACAGAAATGTTGACATCAATCTCAAGAGAAAATTTGAGGACAGGTTTTTAGACTGATGGCTTGTATATATTTAGGAAAAAGCGGCTGAAATCAAAGGAGTCCAAGTAGGGTCAGTAAGAAAATTCAAATCAAGTCATCATTTGTTCCTTTTTTGATACCATTTCCCTATTAAAAGAGTAGAAGAATACTCCAGATATACAAGACCCTGATTTCATTAAAATATTCAACAAAAATCACATGGTATCATGGAATATAATGAAGAAATATACAAAACAATGAAATGATATCAACTTGGAGTGCCATGCCATTCTATGCCACTGGGTTCTTTCCTTTGGCAATGTTGTTTCTCAGTGACTTCAAAGAAGACATGGAAGTAATGATTAAAAGACTTTTAAAGGACAAAAATCTATTTAGATTTATTAACATGAAACACTTCAAGTTCTTTCACTTGCATCCTTTGGACTTCTGCACAAGCTGTTACTTTTGTCTGCAATGACTTTCCCCTGCCCTCCCTGGTTTGTTCAACAGAAGAGCTACTATGTTTTCATCAAATCTGTTTGACTTCAAATTATATCCTCTAGGATGCCTTCCCCAAAGAGCTGCTGTAATATTTTCCCATGCCT
Source organism: Zalophus californianus (assembly GCF_009762305.2). Classification (NCBI taxonomy): domain Eukaryota; kingdom Metazoa; phylum Chordata; class Mammalia; order Carnivora; family Otariidae; genus Zalophus; species Zalophus californianus. The sequence continues at coordinate 125,081,212 of NC_045596.1, forward strand.
GAGTGATTGAACTCATCACATTGCATGGTAAACTAGTTGTTTACTTGATGTTCAGCCATCTAGATTGTGACTGTCCTGCAGAAAGGACATTATTCATCCTGGTATCCTCAGTGTCTGAAACATAACAGATATTCAATATTTGATGAATAAAACCAACTTGCATGATTCCAGAAAAAGTTAATGAAGAGGGTGAGAAGCTTCTATCAGAAATTGTTAGTAAAGAAAATTCCTGGTAACACAAAAGGCATTTACCTGTTCGTTGCTTCAGAATCCTACTGAGATGACACAGAGATTGTAAAAAAATAAAATTAAATTAATTAATCAATTAATTAATTAAATTAAAATAGAAGGCATTCTGATCAACAATGGAAGGGGAACACCAACATGACATTTTTAGTAAATTATACAAAAAATAATACAGATGGGATCATATTGAAGATAGGAAATAAGAAATGATTTCCAGGAGTGCTTGGGTGGCTCAGTTGGTTAGGCAACTGCCTTTGGCTCAGGTCTTGATCCTGGAATCCTGGGATCGAGCCCCGCATTGGGCTTTCTGCTCAGCAGGGAGTCTGCTTCTCCCCCTGCAGCATAGGAAAGAGTGTGTGAGGTTAAGAGCCAATGAAGACACAACATCCAGAAGTCAGTTCCCAACATAGCAGTTTCATTAATAAAGAAGAGATTCCTCTATAAGGAAGTTCCCTGGTTAGTTATAGGGGTATATCCTTATAATAAAGTTACAGAACTTCCTATAACTTTTGTTCACCTTGGGCTGTCAGATCACTGGTTACCGAAATTTAGTCCAACAGTCTAAAATCTCAAGATATGATAAAGGATTTTTACAGCTCAGTTTAGACAAGAATCCATCAAACCATTTATTTATGTTCATAGCAGCAATATCCACAATAGCCAAACTGTGGAAGGAGCCGAGATGCCCTTCAACAGATGAATGGATAAAGAAGATGTGGTCCATATATACAATGGAATATTATTCAGTCATCAGAAAGGTTGGATACCCACCATTTGCATCGACAAGGATGGAACTGGAGGGGATTATGCTAAGTGAAATAAGTCAAGCAGAGAAAGTCAATTATCAAATGGTTTCACTCATATTTGGAACATAAGGAATAGCGTGGAGGACCACAGGGGAAGGGAGGGAAAACTGAAGGAGGAGAAATCAGAGAGGGAGACAAACCATGCGAGACTATGGACTCTGGGAAATAAACTGAGGGTTTCAGAGGGGAGGGGGGTAGGGGGATGGGGTATTCAGGTGATGGGTATTGAGGACGGCATGGTTGTGATGAGCACTGGGTGTTATATGCAACTAATGAATCATTGAACACTACCTCAAAAACTAAGGATGTACTATACAGTGGCTAACTAAACAAAATAAACAGAGCCTACATATGAATATTTATTTATATAAAGAGGCCCTGGTTTAACAGAGAGTGAGCCTGCATTTCCTCTTCCTGATAGAGGAGGGGATGCTATCTTCCCACTTACCAAGCCAAGTGCAGGAGTGGGAAGTGGGGAGTTGTTAAAAGTTAAAAAAAGCATTTGCTTTTTTATCTCCTGGTTTGTAATAGTTTCTCAGTCTTTTTCTTATTTTTCATGACCTTGAGAGTTTTAAGGAGTATTGGTCAAACATTTTATAGAATAAGTCTCAATTTGGATCTGACATCTTTCTCATGATTAAACTGAGGTAATGGAATTCTGGAAACAGTACCACGGAGCTGCTGTTCTCCTCACATAGTATCATGCAGCACCTGGTACCATGTGACATCGCTGGTGACAGTAACCCCATCACTTGGGTACCACAGTGTTTGCCAGATTTCTCCACTATGAACTACATCAACCTGAGTGGATAGGGAGTCTTTGTCTCTGAAATTTAAAATTCCATTGCCATATAGCCACGTATTTTTTTTTCTGCATTTATTTTCTTGGTTTTTAGTAATCCCTTTAAATATGCAGATTCAAGCATTTCTGTAGATCAGAAAAGTTATTTTTAATTTAATTTTTAATTTTTATTTTTATTCAGATTTCTCTGCTATCTTTTTAGAAACACAAACATGTCTTTTGGATACCGATTTCATTATATATGAATAAATCCCAGCCTCCACAACATGAGCCACAAGTCTGTGATGGATGTGACCTTGCTGTCTGCCTCAGCCTCATTCACATGCTTATTCCATTCTTTTTTAATCTCCCTCGCCTCTGGTTTCACTGAGTTAAATCCCATTCTTTCATCAGATATCAATTTACATATCACTTTTTTCACAATGTTATTTCATGAGATCTCCAGTTTGAGTCTGGTGATGCATTTCTGTGCTCCCATGGCACACTGTCCTCCCCGTAACAGAGTTTATTGTTGTGTGCTATAATCTTCTACATCCTGCATCAGATTATATATTACAATAGGGCGGTGAGAGTGTCTTTTCTCTTTCCTTTATGTGTCCAGGGTCAAGAATAGTGTCTGATACATAATGTGTATTCAATAAATGTTTCATGAATAAATAAGTTCGGTTTCAGAATACCACGGTCTTGACTATAGTAGCCCTCAAAAGTATTTGTTTATTGCTCTTAATTTTCATTCACTCATTTAGCCAATATTTATTACACACCTTCTTTGTGTCAGATACATGCTAAGTGCCAGAGAGTAAGAGACTATGATCTCCACTCTTATGACATTATAAACATGTACTGCATGAAATCATAAAACTTTTTTAAAAAACTAAGGCCATTTCCAAAAATCAGTCATGGGCTACACATTATGATTGTCAACACTGACTCTTTAGTTTCTGGGGGGAACATGAGCTCTACTCAACAGAAAACATAAATTATATCATCTTATTCCAGTTGATCAACTCTCCCTAGAAAGAACATGTAAGTAGTTTATTAGGGCTGAGGAGTGGGATTGGACTGGGGAGTAAAAATGTGGAAGGAGGAGGGGAAATGGTTTAGAAACTGGGAGATTTCTGCAGCATTTTTGCAGCAATATCATGCAAAACCCTGATCTGCAAGTTTTATTTCAAGCTAAGAAATTTGGTAATAGAAATGGCAGTGGCTTTTTTAAACCTTTTATTATAGGTATTTATTTGGCTTAACTTGAGAGAATTCACAAATATAAATTTTAATGGAGAGCTTTTGACCTTTCAAATTAGGTTTAATTTCTTTCTCTTTTAACTTGTTTGAGTATTTTCATTTGATTCTCTGTTGTCAGTTGAATTATTCTATGAAGTCAGAGGTAAAGCTTACAATTATGAAATCCAAGCATACTTGTGACTTATGACCCAACCACCTCATATTACTGCTGACTGGGTGAACCCCAGACCTCCTAAAATATTAATTGTGTAATTTCCGCTGAGGCCCTTGCTATTTCTCATAAATATGTGTTTCAAAAAAAATGAAGTCACTACAGTCATCCAGTGTTCTGAATAACTTTTATCTCATAAAACTGAACTGAAGTGCTTTTAATAAAGATACCCTTAGCTTCCTACAGTATGATTGCTGGGATTGCTATGTGAATATAGCCACAAGAGAGATTTAATCTAAGTTTAAAATACCTTGTTTAGGTTTTTATTTCCTAGCCTATAAAATACCTCCAGTTCTTCTGTTATATAAATAATGCAGCCATGTCTTAGATGCCATTCTCAAGTATAGAGCTAATGTAGAGTAATGAACTACATGTATCCCAAACCCACTCTAGCTAACCAGTGGACCATAAGTCTAAAGTTGTAGAAAAGGTAAATCTGGTCCCTTTGAAAGATTTACAATTTCCCATATTACATTTTGCTTCTAAAGGTATGGAATAACTTAAAACTTGGACAACATACTAAGTGAGGAGAGGGAGTTGAATATTTCTTAGCATAATGAGCCAATTCCTGAAGGTGAATAGGAGTTCTGCAGTTAGTGACTCATCTTACTTATAATGTCCAAGTTATCCTTATGTTTTTGTCAACATAGCCTTAAGAACTATTACTCACTCCCTTAAAAAACACAAATATGCAAAACAAATACTCCCTCCTAAAGAATAAGTGTGAAATGAAAAGAAAGAAAAGAGGGGTCACATTTATCCATTTAGTTGTAATAAATAATGCAAGCTTTCCAAATGGAAGTACCGGAATAATTAAACTAATTTTCCAAAATTATTCTAGTGTATTCAATTATGGATTTTAATTATTTTAGAGAAGCAACTTGCAGTGTTAATGAACAAGACAGTAGTAAAAATCATGGTGGAGTTAGGTTTCATGTTTCTGCATTCTATAAGCTTTATTAGACAATGTTAATCAAATATTTGATGAATACTAAGAGCCTTTTGGGATAGTAAAATGAATATTACCATCATGACTCTGAGAACTAGGTTGAAGTATAATCACAGTCAGTTAAGGTAAGTGGATTTCACTGCCAAAGGGAACATTGGTTGAAAAGAGGCCTCTGGAGAACTGTTTGGTATTAAATAGAAATAATACTAAAATAAAAATTAAAGCTTTCTGAGTTTATGATGTAAACTACAGGAAACCAAAAATAAGAAGATAATGTTGCTCTTCAATCTTCAACTCATAATGGATAAAAAGATTCAGTAGGATAGAAAAGAGTAGAACAGAATCCTTATCATTTCATTTTCTACATCATATTTGTCTTACATGTCACCCAAATACATCTTATACTTATCTCTGTATGGCATCTTAAAAAAGAAAAAGAGAAAAGAATAAGAGGGAAAGAAAATGAAACCAATGTTTATTGGACTGCTTGCATCACAACTACCTGGGAGTGATAGTTAAAAATACAAATTCCTGGAAGTCACCCAAATCTAATGAATTGATTGCTAGGGCTAAAGACAGGGATTTGTTCTTTAAATGATCTATGCAAGGTGATTCTTAATCACTTTAAGGTTTAAGATCTGCTGAATTAGATTGTTGAGTGAAAAGACAAGTTAAATGTCTATTTTGATTTCCCCCTTTTCCTCTAATATTATCCTGACAATCTTTATAAATTATATGAATTTTACCACTCTTAATAAATATCACATACTGAAATACTTTACTTATTTGAAGTTAAAAAAAATCTGGAGACTTGTACTAAGGAACTATTGCTATGAAACAAATAGCATAGGATATGAGGGACATAAAATGATAAGCTTTTATTTACCTCTCATCTTTATAAGTGGAAATGATAGACGTTCAGTTGGCTCAGGTGAATCAGCTGGGAGTCTCCTAAACTAAGCCAGGGTCAACTAGGCAGCTATAAGCTGAAGGTTGGTTTTCAATCTGTTTCATGTCTCATCATCCTTGGACCAGCGGGCTAGTTGGGGCATAGCATTCTCATAGCTATGACATAGGCACAAGACAACTAACCATCCAAATATATGTCAAGTGTGCTGGTGTCACATTTACTAATATCCAGTTGGCTAAAGCAAGTCACATAGATGAACCCAAAGCCAAAGGGTAATAAAGCACATTTCCCCCACCATGAGGCTAAAGCTAGTCACATGGCCAAATCCAATATCAAGAGTGTAGGTAAGTATATTCCTACCATGGAGGTTGTAGGGAGGAAATGACTAACAAGCCTAAAAGTGATCATTTACCTTAATAAAATTTGATCCCTCCTAACCTAGTACTAACTGGGTAGATGAGGGAGACCAGGCTAGAGTTCTTCTACTCACCATCACTTGTCTCAAATGTCACTACTATGTTTATTCCTTTGAGTTAAGTCTCTGTAACTCTGTTATAATCTGGTTATAACTCAAGCTTTCCAGAAAGGTGGCAATAAATTTTTATGTCTTTTTTTTAAATAAAAGAATATTTAGGGTACTGTCTCAGGAGCATATTCATAAGTTATATAGGTCAGATATAAGGGAGCAACAAAGAAAATAGAAAGGAAGGAAAGAAAGTCAGAGATACCATGAAAAAAGAATCAAGAAAACACAAGTGATTGGATGGTGTGAAACAAGTGGAAAGAATCACAATAGATTTTAGGTCCTAGTGGATATGGGAATGGAAATGATCCATAGAATACTGGAAATGTGAGAAGAGAGCTCAGCCAAGAAGTCAGACCAGAGAGAAAGAGGAAGGGAGGGAGGAAGAGAAGGGGAGGGGGTGTGTGAAAGTCTTAAACATAGAAATGACAGTGAAACTTGAGAAAGGTAATGAGGTCACCTAAGGAAAGCACTGGGGAAAAGTGTAGGAAGTAATTAAAGAAACAGTCTTGGAGAATTCTTACATTTAGGGAAAAACTGGGAAAGAAAACCGAGAATACCTCAATTAAGATTCCTTGTCCAGGACACATCAACCAGACAGTAAATAATAGATAATAGATCTCATCGTTTGATCTAGAGAAGATAGCAGAGAGATGATATTAGATCCCTATTTGTGATTTCTTGTCAAACAGTGCAAGAGACCATTTACCAGTCATTGCTGTTCTTTTGCAAGGTAGAAATCACCTTCCCCAATCCAGTAAAAATAAGAGAAATTTGATGCTATCTATAACATAAAGTATTATGCAAATTTGTAGTTAGCTTTCTACTAGTATTTGGTGGCCGTTTGTCATTTTGGAAAATTGGAAAATATATTCTAATTACTTTGCATGCAAAGATAGTGACATTTGTTTCTCTTTGAATCAGACCATACCTCTGAATACTGCTTTCTTAAAAATGTGCCATTTAATAATGGTGTCAGGCTTTTAAAACACTGTCACTTTTGATACCTGTTGAACAATTTGTAGTAGACTTGGTTAAGACATTCCCACCAAATGGTAATTGTATGGTAACAATGGTTAATATCTGTAAAGCACTTAAGCACTTATGTAAATGCCAGGTTGTACTCAAAGTGCTTTGTGTATATTAAGTAGTTTAATCTACACAACAACCTTATGAGGTAGGTATCTTTATTATCTTCCTTGGCACATCAGAAAATCAGAGCAAAGGGAGTTTGAAGATGCACAGGCTCTCATAAATGGCAGATGCAGAACTCAAACCCACACAACCTGGCTCCATGGCTCAGCTGACAACACATCCCTCATTACCCAGAGGACTCGCAGTTTTTCTTGTTGTCCCAATGTAATTATTAATGGCATGTCATTTAATTCTTAAAGTATCCCATTTGGGGTGACAAATTATATGGTTAGCCTACCTACAGCCCAAACCCTTATCAACTACACAATGCTGCCTCTCTGGCAGAAAGGTAGCAGTGCCGCGGAAGAAAAAAGAAAAATGAACAAAATGCTGCTCAGAGCAGTAGGCAGATTAGATAAATCTCAAGAGGCTAGAGAATATATCAGGTTTCTTTTCCTTACATAGAGACATGTAATTTGAATGTTCCAAGTGTCACCAACCTAATGGCACAAATAGTTTCATTAGCTTTAGTACACAAATCCTAATTGCTCTTAACCCCATCTATATGATTCTAACACATCATGATTTCTACAGACTCCCTCAGTTATATTAGAATCTCCAAAATATATATCACATGACTATAGGCACAATGCATTCATGCTCTTCCATCTTGCCTCCTCATTAGAAGTCTGATGTCCATCAGCTACTTAGCGGGGACATCTCTCCTATCCCATATACCTCATAAAAACACCCAACCTTTCTTGTTGCTCTACTGGACATAGCAAATCTCTGCTAGTCTAGCTACTACAGGACTGCAGGCTCTCAAACTTCCCTTTGCTCTATGAGGAAGCAGGACCAAGGGCAGAATGGCTCACTAACCCAATCTGGGCTGTTGCTTTTTCTTATATGGGCCTATAAGAGTTAGTTTTGACGCCAAGTGTCACCAGGTTAATCATGAAAATTTCTTTTCATCTGTGCACATAACCACTCCTTACACAATGCCTCAAATCAACCTATTATTTGGAAAGCAAGAGGTGCCAAGGAATAATCTGCCGTTTCAATTTTCCTGTTTCCCATCTTTCTTAGCACCTATGTATTAAAAAGAAGAGGAAGAGAAGGAGAACAAGAAATGGAAGGAAGGAAGGAAGGAAGAAAGGAAGGAAGGAAGGAAGGAAGGAAGGAAGGAAGGAAGGAAGGAAGGAAGAAAAAAAACAAGAAAAAAAAATCTTTTCCCTCATTTTTCCAGCATGCAAATAATTACCTCACAATGCTCACAATTTCCATAAAGAATAACTCAGTGTCTGTCTCAAAGACAGAAAGAAAAATTATCCTATTTTTTGTAATTGTTTAATTCTGTTTAAATATATGAATCTTTCAGGGCAGAGCAAGATGGCGGAGCAGTAGGAGACCTGGATTTCGTCTGGTCTCAGGAATTCAACTGGATAGGGATCAAATCATTCTGAACACCTACGAATTCAACAGGAGATCAAAGAAAAGAATAGCAACAACTCTCTGAACAGAAAAGCGACCACTTTCTGGAAGGTAGGATGTGCGGAGAAGTGAATCTGAGGCGATATTCAGGAGGATAGACAGCTGGGGAGGGGGCCTCCATCGGCCGCCTCTGACAAGTGCTAGAGCCGCGGAGCACAAAATCAGAACTTTTAGAAGTCGGCTCCTCTGAGGGACATCGTTCCAGTGGCTAAGCGAGGGGTGAAACCCTCGCGTGACAGTGTGGTCTCAGGACCCTCAGGGTCACAGAAAGACCGGGGGTGCCTGAGTGCAGCAGAGCTCCCAGGTATCAGAGTGGGGAAGCCGGCTGCAGAGACGGAGCCGAGGCGTGGGCTCTCAGCTCGGGGTTGCCATAAACTGTGATGGGTGACACATTCAGGCCACTGCTCCTCCAGCAGGGACCCAACAAGCAGCAGATCCAGGGAGATTCCCCTTCCTCCCCCAGGAGGAGTGGCGCCAGAGCACACCGCAGAGATCTGCTGGGTTTGGAGACTCCACACCAGGTCGGATGCCAGAGATAGAAATGCTCCGTCACAGGCCGGGTGGGCACAGAGTGCAGCCAGAGACCGGGGAGACGGGAGTGATTGACTGCTTTTCTCTGGGGGCGCACTGAGGAGTGGGGCCCTGAGTTCTCGGCTCCTCCAGGGCGGAGACTGGGAGGCTGCCATTTTCACTCTCGTCCTCCAAAGCTGTACCGAAAGCTTGCAGGGAACAAAAGCTCCCGAGCGCAAACCCGAACAGATTACTTAGTCCTGACTGAAAACGGCAGGGCAATTCCAACTCTGGCAAAGACATTTGGGAACCAGGGCAACAGGCTCCTCTCCCAGAAGATCAGCAAAAACAGCCAGCGAAGCCCAAGTTTATCGATCAATGAGAAATGCAGAACTCCAGCGCTAGGGGAATACTGCACATAGAATTCATGGCTTTTTTTACAATGATTCTTTAGTCTTTCAAAGTTAATTTTTTTTAGCTGTCTTTTTTTTTGAATTTTTCTTTTTCCCTTTTTCAACCAACATCTTACCAATCCCTTTTTTAAAAAAAAAAATTTTTATTTTTCATTTTTAGAGTCATATTCTATCCCTTCATAGTCATTACCCTTATTTTTGGCATATATATATAAGTTGTTCTCTCTTTAAAATTTTGAGATACGGTTTCTTCTAACAGATGAAAATATACCCTAAATCTCTAGTGTATGGCTTCGTTCTAGTCTCCTGCCTGATCACATTCTCTCCCCCTTTTTTTCTTTTCCTTCTTTCTTTCTTTCTTTTTTTAATACTCTTCTTTCTTTTTTCAAACAACTTCTTATCAATTCCTTTTATAAAATTTTTTATAATTTTCATCTTTAGAGTCATATTCCATCCCTTCATCATATCAACCCTTATTTTGTACATATATAAGTCTTTCTTTAAAATTTTGGGAGGCACTTTCTTCTAACAGACCAAAATACACCCAAGATCTAGTGTGTGGCCCTGATCTCCACACCAGCCTGATCATATTGTTTTTTATGTTTTGTTCTGTTTTTGTTTTTATCTTTTTCTTTTTTTCTCTTTCTTTTTTCTTATTTCCCTTTCTTTTCCCCTGGTTTCAGGTCTTTTCTGATTTGTTTAGAGTATATTTTCTGGGGACATTGTTACCCTATTAGCATTTTGCTCTCTCATTCATCTATTCTCCTCTGGACAAAATGACAAGACAGAAAAAATCACCTCAACAAAAAGAACGACAGGTAGTACCGTCTGCCAGGGACCTACTCAATACGGACATTAGTACGATGTCAGACCTAGAGTTCAGAATCATGATTTTAAAGATACTAGCTGGGCTTTAAAAAAGCATGGAAGTTATTAGAGAAACACTTTCTGGAACAATAAAAGAACTAAAATTTAACTAAGTCAAAATCAAAAAGGCTATTAATGAGGTGCAATCAAAATTGGGGGCACTAACTGCTAGGATAAATGAGGCAGAAGAGAGAATTAATGATATAGAAGACCAAATGATGGAAAATAAAGAAGCTGAGAAAAAGAAAGATAAACAACTAATGGATCATGAGGGCAGAATTCGAGAGATAAGTGATACCATAAGACGAAACAACATAGAATAATTGGGATCCCAGAAGAAGAAAGAGAGAGAGGGGCAGAAGGTATATTGGAGCAAAATATAACTGAGAAATTCCCTAATGTGGGGAAGGAAACAGGCATCAAAATCCAGGAGGCACAGAGAAGCCCTCTCAAAATCAATAAAAATAGGTCAACACCCCAACAGCCAATAGTAAAACTTACAAGTCTCAGAGACAAAGAGAAAATTCTGAAAGCAGCTCGGGAGAAGAGATATGTAACCTATAATGGTAGAAACATTAGATTGGCAACAGACCTATCCACAGAGACCTGGCAGGCCAGAAAGGACTAGCATGATATACTCAGAGCACTAAACGAGAAAAATATGCAGCCAAGAATACTATATCTTGCTAGCTGTCATTGAAAATAGAAGGAGAGATAAAAAGCTTCCAGGACAAACAAAAACTAAAGGAATTTGCATACACAAAACGAGCCCTACAGGAATTATTGGAAAGGGTCTTCTAAGCAAAGAGAGAGCCTAAAAGCAACAAAGACCAGAAAGAAACACAGACAATATACAGTAACAGTCCCATTACAGGCAATACAATGGCACTAAATTCATATCTTTCAATAGTTACCCTGAAAGTAAATGGGCTAAATCCCCCAATCAAAAGACACAGGCTATCAGATTGGATTAAAAAACAGGACCCATCAATATGCTGTCTGCAAGAGACTCATTTTAGACCCAAAGACACCGCCAGATTGAAAGTGAGGGGGTGGAAAACCATTTACCATGCTAATGGACACCAAAAGAAAGCTGGGGGGGCAATCCTTATATCAGACAAGTTAGATTTTAAAACAAAGACTGTAATAAGAGATGAAGAAGGACACTATATCCTACCTAAAGGGTCTATCCAACAAGAAGATCTAACAATTGTAAATATCTATGCCCCTAACATGGGAGCAGCCAATTTTATAAGGCAATTAATAACAAAAGCAAAGAAACACACTGACAACAATACAATAATAGTGGGGGATTTTAACACCCCCATCACTGAAATGGACAGATCATCTAAGCAAAAGATCAACAAGGAAATAAAGACTTTAAATGACACACTGGACCAAATGGACTTCACAGACATATTCAAAACATTCCATCCCAAAGCAATGGAATACACATTCTTCTCTAGTGTCCATGGAACATTCTCCAGAATTGATCACATCCTAGGTCACAAATCAGGTCTCAACTGGTACCAAAAGATTGGCATTATTCCCTGCATATTTTCAGACCACAATGCTTTGAAACTAGAACTCAATCACAAGAGGAAAGTCGGAAAGAACTCAAATACATGGAGGCTGAAGAGCAACCTACTAAAGAATGAATGGGTCAACCAGGAAATTAAAGAAGAATTTAAAAAATTCAAAAATTCATGGAAACCAATGAAAATGAAAACACAACTGTTCAAAATCTTTGGGATACAGCAAAGGCAGTCCTGAGAGGAAAGTATAGAGCAATACAAGCCTTTCTCAAGAAACAAGAAAGGTCTCAAATACACAACCTAACCCTACACCTAAAGGAGCTGGAGAAAGAACAGCAAATAAAGCCTAAACCCAGCAGGAGAAGCGAAATAATAAAGATCAGAGCAGAAATCAATGAAATAGAAACCGAAAGAACAGTAGAACAGATCAACGAAACTAGCAGCTGGTTCTTTGAAAGAATGAACAAGATTGATAAACCCCTGGCCAGACTTATCAAAAAGAAAAGAGAAATGACCCAAATCAACAAAATCATGAATGAAAGAGGAGAGATCACAACCAACACCAAAGAAATACAATTATAAGAACATATTATGAGCAACTATATGCCAGCAAATTAGATAATCTGGAAGAAATGGATGCATTCCTAGAGATGTATGAACTACTGAAACTGAACCAGGAAGAAATAGAAAACCTGAACAGACCTATAACCACTAAGGAAATTGAAGCAGTCATCAAAAATCTCCCAAAACAAAAGCCCAGGGCCAGATGGCTTCCCAGGGGAATTCTACCAAACATTAAAAGAAGAATTAATACCTATTCTCCTGAAACTGCTCCAAAAAATAGAAATGGAAGGAAAACTTCCAAACTCGTTTTATGAGGCCACCATTACCTTGATCCCCAAACCAGACAAAGACCCCATCAAAAAGGAGAATTAGAGATCAACATCCCTGATGAACATGGAGGCAAAAATTCTCACCAAAATACTAGCCAATAGGATCCAACAGTACATTAAAAGGATTATTCACCATGACCAAGTGGGATTTATCCCTGGGCTGCAAGTTTGGTTCAACATCCAAAGTGAACCAACATCCAGAGTGCAACCACTCTGGAAAACAGTATGGAGGTTCCTCAAAAAGTTGAAAATAGAGCTACCATACAATCCGCAAATCATTCAACATGATACAATACATTAACAAAAGAAAGAACAAGAATCATATGATCCTCTCAATAGATGCAGAAAAAGCCTTTGACAAAGTGCAGCACCCTTTCTTGATCAAAACTCCAGAGTATAGGGATAGAGGGTATCATATCTATATACCCCTATATCATAAAAGCCATCTATGAAAAACCTACAGCAATTATCATTCTCAATGGGGAAAAACTGAGAGCTTTACCCCTAAGGTCAGGAAAGCGGCAGGGATGTCCACTATCATCACTGCTATTCAACATAGTATTAGAAGTCCTAGCCACAAAAATCAGACAACAAAAAGAAATAAAAGGCATCAAATCGCAAAGAAGAAGTCAAACTCTCACTCTTTGCAGATGATATGATACTTCATGTGGAAAACCCAAGAGACTCCACCCCAAAACTGCTAGAACTCATACAGGAATTCAGTAAAGTGGCAGGATGTAAAATCAATGCACAGAAATCAGTGACATTCCTATACACCAACAACAAGACAGAAGAGAGAGAAATCAAGGAGTCAGTCCCATTTACAATTGTACCCAAAACCATATGATACCAAGGAATAAATCTAACCAAAGAGGCAAAGGATCTGTACTCAGAAAACTATAAAATACTCATGAAAGAAATTGAGGAAAACACAACGAAATGGAAAAACGTTCCATGCTCATGGATTGGAAGAACCAATATTGTGATGATGTCAATGCTACCTAGAGCAATCTACACATTCAGTGCAATCCCCATCAAAATACCATCCTCTTTTTTCAAAGAAATGGAACAAATAATCCTAAAATTTGTATGGAAACAGAAAAGACCCCAAATAGCCAGAGGAATGTGGAAAAAGAAAAGCAAAGCTGGCAGCATCACAATTCCGGACTTCCAGCTCTATTCCAAAGCTGTCATCATCAAGACAGTATGGTACTGGCACAAAAACAGACACATAGATCAATGGAACAGAATCGAGAGCCCAGAAATGGACCCTCAACTCTATGGTCAACTCATCTTTGACAAAGCAGGAAAGAATGTCCAATGGAGAAAAGACAGTCTCTTCAACAAATGGTGTTGGGAAAATTGGACAGCCACATGCAGAAGAATGAAACTGAACCATTTCCTTACACCACACACAAAAATAGACTCCAAATGGTTAAAAGACCTAAATGTGAGACAGGAGTCTATCAACATCCTAAAGGAGAACACAGGCAGCAACCTCTTCGACCTCAGCCACAGCAACTTCTTCCTAGAAACATCGGCAAAGGCAAGGGAAGCAAGGGCAAAAATGAACTATTGAGATTTCATCAAGATAAAAAGCTTTTGCACAGCAAAAGAAACAGTCTACAAAACCAAAAGAGAACCGACACAATGGGAGAAGATATTTGCAAATGACATATCAGATAAAGGGCTAGTATCCAAAATCTATAAAGAACTTATCAACACAACACCCAAAGAACAAATAATCCAATCAAGAAATGGGCAGAAAACATGAACAGACATTTTTCCAAAGAAGACATCCAAATGGCCAACAGACACAGGAAAAAGTGCTCAACATCGCTCAGCAAAAGGAAATCCAAATCAAAAGCTCAATGAGATACCATCTCACACCAGTCAGAATGCTAAAATTAACAAGTCAAGAAATGACAGATGTTGGCGGGGATGCGGAGAAAGGGGAACCCTCCTACACTCTTGGTGGGAATGCAAGCTGGTGCAACCACTCTGGAAAACAGTATGGAGGTTCCTCAAAAAGTTGAAAATAGAGCTACCATACAACCCAGCAATTGTACTACTGGGTATTTACCCTAACGATACAACTGTAGGGATCCGAAGGCGTATGTGCACCTCATTGTTTATAGCAGCAATGTCCACAATAGCCAAACTGTGGAAAGAGCCAAGATGTCCATCGACAGATGAATGGATAAAGAAGAAGTGGTGTGTGTATATATATATATATATACACACATATATATATATATATATATATACACACATCCATTCCACGTGGATGGAACTGGAGGGTATTATGCTGAGCGAAATAAGTCAATCAGAGAAAGACATGTATCATATGACTTCACTGATATGAGGAATTCTTAATCTCAGGAAACAATCCGAGGGTTGTTGGAGTGGGGGTGCGGTGGGAGGGATGGGGTGGCTGGGTGATAGACATTGGGGAGCATATGTGCTATGGTGAGCGCTGTGAATTGTGCAAGACTGTTGAATCACAGATCTTTACCTCTGAAACAAATAATGCAATATATGTTAAGAAAAAAAAGAAGAAGAAGATAGCACAAGGGGAAGAATGAAGGGGGAGAAATCGGAGAGGGAGACGAACCATGAGAGAGGATGGATTCTGAAAAACAAACTGAGGGTCCTAGAGGGTAGGGGGTGGGGGGATGGGTTATCCTGGTGATGGGTATTAAAGAGGGCATGTTCTGCGAGGAGCACAGGGTGTTATGCACAAACAATGAATCATGGAACACTACATCAAAAACTAATGATGTAATGTACAGTGATTAACATAATAAAAAAATTTAAATAAAAATAAATAAATAAATATAAACATATATATATATGTATGTATATATATATATATATATATGAATCTTTCAACCACCCTCAGAAAGAGTCAGAGGTTTTAGGTCAAAATGCATTCATATATCATTGAGTTGCAGAGTATCAAAATCCGGTTGACCCTTTAAACAGTGATTTCACTAAGATTTTTAAAAATAGCTATTATTTAAATATCTTTAACAACAACATAAAAGACGTCACTGGATTAACTGGGTGTCATCGAAACAAACACCGAATTTCGTCTCTCCATTTTCCAAACTGGGAGATGAGGGTAATACTCGAAACAACCAATCAGGCTATATTGGCCCTTCGGACTCATACTTGCCCCCCTCGTCTGTCACTCCAGTCCAACTGATTGGAGCACTTGCTTTACTCCCCAGACTGGAGGGACTTGGAGAGTCAGAGGGATACCAGGGGTTCCCTGGGTTCCTCTGGGCTGAAAAAGAGATTGGAGGCTAAGGTAGAAAGTCCTGGGACAAGGATCAGAATACCACCCTTACTCTGAGAGATAGTACCAGGAGTGATCTAGTCTCATTTCACTGGAAGGCTTACGGGGGCGGGGAGGGGGGGTGGCAAGAGTTTCTGACATTAGATGCTGAGGGAGCCTTTACTGTTAAGATCACCAGGGAGCAGTCAGGGTTCTTCGAGTTCTTTCCAGTGCCTTGCCAGCTATTGGCAATTTGCTAGCCAGTCCTTACCACACTATAGTGAAGACAGCTGCTCCCCCCAACACTATCCAGGCTGTCACAACTTCAGGTAACCAGCAGCTGACCCTGGCCACCAAGAACCACACGTGTGAAAAGGAAAATAACTTTACACTCCAGGAACCCAAGAGCCAGACGGAAGAAGAAGAAATAGAACACCCAGACTAGATGGCTTCTAATAGAATAGATTTGCTGATGGAAACAGAAAACCACTTGAATAAAATAAGAAAATGTAAGTACAATTAAAAGTAAAAAAAAAAATACTTTCTATAACAACAACAAAAATACAATTCTCTACTTTAATAATTCAGTTTGTAAATTGAAAAAGAGTATAATCACTACTAAAGCCTAAAGTAGTAGCCTAGAAGATAGTGGATGAAATAAATTCAAGACATAGGGAGGAGAGGGGAAAAGAACAGTATCTCCAGAGAAAAGATAAACAACATGTCAACAGACCCAAGAAGTATAACATGCAAATGGAGGTTTTATAAGAAGAAGGGGGGGGAGGAGGAGAGGGAACGGTAATCAAATCACAGAAAAAAATTTTGCTTGAATTAATCCAGATTTGATTCTACAGGTTGAAAAGGCTTATCAAGTTCCAGAACTCCAATTAGGACTGTAAGAAAAACCCTAAAAATAAGTATATCCTGGTAAAATTCCTGAAATCCAGAGATAAAGAAACAAACATACAAAAATCTTACATGGTTCCAGACTGAAAAATGCAATTACTTAAAAAAGCAAAAGAATCAGGCAGGCATTGGACTTCTCATCAACATAGAAAAGTTTAAAAAGTACCAGAAAATCTGCTAACTGCCAAAAGAAAGGAATGTAATTCAATACATTTATACACAAAGGATGGTTCATATGTAAGAAAAATCTATATTTTGGAAGTGCAAGAATTTTGGCACCACATTTCCCATGTATTCCACCTGAGGATAATAACCAACAAAAAATCAATTAGAAGAAAAACCACAAGACAGAAGAAGATGAAGAGGAAAGAGGGGTGAGCAATAACCCGGAATATCTACGTCAATATTGATAAATGAATGGATATTAATTCAAAATGGACAATAAGAGACTGAGATTATGCATAAAATAAGTACTAAATTAGAATCCTGGAAAAAGAATATTAATACTACATGGGAAAATCAAATAATCTGGATAAAAATACTTACATATCTCTGCCAAACAAGAGTTGGGAAGACAGCAGAGTAAAAGCATTTTAGATTAAAAGAGTGGGTAGAAATAGTACCTTGTTCATACACAGTTGAGGACAAATATATGTTGGATTATGATTAAATAGAAAAGGGTCATTAAAATTGATTGAATGAAACATTGCAGTAAAATAAAAAAATTAAAAAAAAAACATTGCAGTAAAAATTTTCAGTGAAGAGATAAAAAGAAAAAGTGACTTGATTGAACTGCAAATAAAACTGAAAAGGTAAAAAAAGAAACATCGAAGTAAGATATATATATATAATAAACATGATCTAGTTGACTGAAAATACAAAATCCAGTTATATGCAATTTATTTAAAAAAATTTAAAAAGTGATAGAGAAATACTAAAAATAAACTTTTGGACAAAAAGATACCAAGCAAATACAAAAAAAATCTAGAGTGGCAATACTAATTTTCAAGATGGTGACACCTAAGAATAAACCCACTAAACATAATAAAGAGGGACAGAATGGAATGGCGAAGGGCAAGATTTATGAAGAAAATATAACTATCATAAATGTCTATGTATCAGACAATATGGCAGCTAAAGACATAATAAGGCAAGCTCTACTAGAATTATAGAATAATAAATTGAAAACAGAAAGCAGAATCAGACCAATACATACGGGAACTACACTTTCAGAACCAGATGATCCAACAGACAAAAATAATTGCCAAAGGCATACCAAAATTGTGTTTAAAAAATTTTTAACCAACTTGGATATAAATTTTGCCCTATTTCCAAAAAAAATCTTTAAAAAAGTTTATATTTTACATATCTTCTGAATATAATCCAATTACATTGGAAACTAAAAATATTAAGATGAATTAAAATACTTAATGTTTTGAAAATTAATAATAAATTCTAAAGTAATTTTTGAATCAATCCAGTTATTCCATTCCTTAAGTATATACGCTAAAGAAATAAATGCGTCGGCTCATCAGAAATATGTTACATGTTCAGAAGAGTTTGTGTGTAATTACCTTAAACAGGAATAAACCAAACTGCCATCAATGAAAGAATTAATAAGTAAATCATGACATATTCATGCAATGGAATTCCAAACAACAATAAAAAAGAATGAAATATTGTTACACAGGACATAGAAGACTCCTACAGATATTAAAGGTGACGAAAGTCAGACACAAAGAGTACATGCTGGATGATACCATTGGTACAGACGTAAAACTTGTCTCTGGTGATGCAAATCAATCTAGTCGTTATCTCTTAGAAGTGGGTATTGATGTGAAGGGACAAAAGAGAACTTTCTGGGGCCATGAAAATGTTCTATATGTTGACCTAGATGGTAGTCCCACAGGTGTATGGATATGTAAAATTCATCTAGAGTTATACTTAAGATTTGTGCACTTTAGAGCATATAAGTTACACCTTGTTAAAGAAATATTTAAAATAAAGGGACTGAAACAACCCAGTGCCTATAAAAAATCAAAAAGGGAATAATTCAAACAAAAACAATTAGGACAAGATCAAATTTATAGCTTTGTATTCCTTCATTGTTAAGAGGAAATAACTACAAATAAAGGAATTTAATACTGATCTTCAAATGTTTTAAAATTATAAAAGAAGTAAAAGAAAAGTATTAGAGGTAAAAGCTAATAGTGATAAAAAAAATACACAAAAAGCAAAAGTATAAATCCAAACTTTGGTGGTTTGCAATGACTAATAACACAGAAACACTTGCAAGCTTTCAAAGAAAGGGGGGAGCAGAAAATATGAGGTAACCATTTGTAGAGAAAGGAGACATAACCATTTCTAGTAAAAATATTAAAAGAAATTATAGGATAGCATTAAAAACAATTTGATTGCAATACACTTGTAAATCTAAAGAAATCAGTATTTTCCTAAAACTAATATAAATCACTATCAATCCCCAAAAAAGGGAAATTTTGAATAAAGCAATTAAAGTAGATTAAAACAGTGATTAATGATCTGTTAAAGAGACTCCTGGACCAAGTGTTCCATACCTAAGTTTCACCTAACCTTTAAAGAACAAATATTTGAAATATTTTAATTAAACTTTCCTGAATCATAGAACACGATAGAAAAAAAATCTTTATTTAATAAAACCAACATGATCTTAACCTCAAAACTTAGTGAAGTTATTCCAAAATATCTACAATTTAGTCTTATTTATTAAAATAGCTGAAATAGTCTGGGGGCGCCTGAGTGGCTCAGGTCATGATCCCAGGGTTGTGGGATCGAGCCCCACATCAGACTCCTTGCTAAGCGAGAAGCCTGCTTCTCCCTCTCCCACTTCCCCTGCTTGTGTTCCCTCTCTCGCTGTGTCTCTCTCTGTCAAATAAATAAATAAATAAATCTTAAACAAAAAAACTATTTTAAATTTTGGTTGGTATTTACAGAATGCTTTTCAAGAAAGGCTGTAACAACTCAGATTTATACCAGCAAAGTTTAAGTATGCCCTTTTTATCCCAATTCCCAGTGGCAAGCGTACTTGCCAATTTGGCGAGGGCGAAATGATTTAAACTTAGTTTAGTTTACATATTTACATTTCTCTATCTGTGATATTTAATTGCTCTTCATATTTGGGTGCTCTTCTATGATTTGCCTACTTATAGTTTTTATCCATTTTGGTTGTTTCTCTTTGTCTTACTGATTTTAATGTGCTTTTTACTCTATTATATATATAAACGTTTCACTTGCCATATATTTTACAATCATCTTCCAGTCATTTAATTCTGAACTTTGTTTATCTTTTTGTAATACAAAAACTTTATATTTCTACCTCTACACCCAACATGGGACTCGAACTCATGATCCTGAGATCCAGAGTCACATGCTCTACTGACTAAGCTAGTCAGGTGGCCCCTCTAATCAATGTATATTTTTATACCTTTGGCTTACCTTTCTTGGTTAAGAAAATATTTTAAACTCTAAGTTATACATAAAATCTACTAAAATTTTTTTCTAAAATTATTATATTTTACATGTTTAATTATCCGGAATTAATATCTGGATATGATGTGAGTATGGGTCAAACATTCTTCCAAATGATTATCTACTTGTATCAACATCATTTATTAAGTTAATTATCTGTTGACCACTAAATGAAAATACTTTTCTATAAATTAAGTCCCTATATAGACTTAAAACTAATGAAAGACCCTTTAGGCTATTGTATTGATTTATGTGCATATTGTATTAAAGTTTTTGTTACAAATGACTGCTTGATTCAATCTATTTCTGATTCAACATCTATTGATTACATTTTTTCTGTTTTAATATTTTAATTTAACACATTTTTTTGATAGACTGTATGGCACTGTAGTGACTTTTCTAGAATAATCATACTTTTTAATAGTGGGAATCCTGGTTCTATTTGGTGATATTTTATTTAGACTATTTCTGCTATTTTATTTTATTTTATTTTTAAAGATTTTATTTATTTATTTGACAGAGAAAGACAGCGAGAGAGGGAACACAAGCAGAGGGAGTGTGAGAGGGAGAAGCAGGCTTCCCGCTGACCAGGGAGCCCGATGCAGAGCTCCATCCCAGGACCCTGGGATCATGACCTGAGCCGAAGGCAGAAGCTTAACGACTGAGCCACACAGGCACCCCAAAAATATTTATATCTTTTGATCCAAGTTCACTTTTGGGAATCAAAGCACCAACACAAAAAGATGTTTGTAATGGTCCCAAACTATAAACAAAGTAAATTCTCATCAACAGGAGAATGACTGCATAAACTACGGTGCATCCATATCATAAAATATCAGGAGACATTAAAAAGAGATAGAGGGATCTCATGATGTATTGCTAAGTGAAAAAAGATTGGGAGAAATGCATATAATGTGATTCTAGTCTGTAAAATAAAACTAGCCATAAATAAAAAAAAAGAAAAAAAAACTAGCCATAAACATGTCCTTTTATATGCATATATAAGCAAGATGAGCAAAGAAGAAATTTTTTAAATTTCACAAGAATACATTATATCAAAAAATTTTTCTTCACTGTGAAGTTCAAAGAGCTATACAAATGCGAAAAAGTGATTCCTCCTCAAATACTCTGCAGCTTGTTTCTATTACACAGATGAAAATAGAATTCACACAAAATGAAAGCTACTTCTCTGTAATGAGAGACTAATCCATGTTTAATTTATAAATAATTAAATAATACTCTGAAGACAAAATGTTCTACATAGACGTTAACAGTTTGATATTGTTTTTGACATTTTACGTTTGTAAACATTAGAACTCAGAAATTTCTATGAAAATATATTTTTATGGTAATATCTTAAATATATAAACTGAATATGAAGGATTAAAATTCAGAACAAAAAATAAACATTCTGGCATATTTTTATTTACTTTTTTATTTCTTTTTTTAAAGATTTTATTTATTTATTTGAGAGAGTGAAAAAGCACAAGGGGTGGGGGAGGGGCACAAAGGAAGAGGGAAAAGCAGGCTCCCTGCTGAGCAAGGATTGAGAGGCTCAATCCCAGGACCGTGAGGATCATGACGTGAGCTGAAGGCAGCTGCTTAACCAACTGAGCCACTCAGGTGCCCCACTTTTTTCTTATTTCTATACATTTTGTTTACTGATGACTGATAAATTCATTTTAAGGAAATCGTTTACTAGAATTTACAAATAACCAATTCCATTATTTTTTTAGAACTTCTCAGAAAAAGTAATTACACATAAGTTTGGTTGCAGGACATTTACAAAGCAGCAAAGCAAGAACTCTAGTTCTATACCAAAGTTCTTTCCTATATGAATCATGAAATTATGATCTCAGCAAGAACTAAATTATAATAGAGATACCATACGGAGAGGGGAATCACCAGATAAACTTACTATAAATAGATCACGATTATCACTCCCATCAAGTAGGAAGCCCTAAACTAAGCATGAGTTGGCCACAGAAACCAAGGCAGGTTTAATAGTTGAATCCTTCCCTCAGAACAGAAAGAAGAAAGGACACAAAGTGACTAACATTTATGAACCCGTAGATGTGTTGCAACATTTATGAACCCGTAGATGTGTTGCTTTATATATAATATGTATTTCTCTATTGTTAAGGACTGAATTTGTGCCCCCCCATTTTGTATGTTGAAGCCCTAAACCCTAATGTTATAGTATTAGAAAGTGGGGCCTTTAGGAGATAATTAGGTTTGGGTAAGATCCTGAGGGTGGAGCTTCCATGACAGAATTAGTACCCTTATGAGAAGAGAAAGAGACACCAGAGATTGCTCTTATTGCCATGTGAGGAAACAATGAGAAGAGAACCATCTTGAAGCCAGGAAGAGGGTCCTCACCAAGAGCTGAATCTGCTGGCGCTTTGATGTTGGGCTTCCCAGCCTCTAGAATCATGGGGAATAAATGCCTGTTGCATAAGCCACCTAATCTATGGTATTTCGTTATGGCAGCCTGAGCTGATTAAGACATTACATGTATTGGTGAAATAAATCTGTATTTTTAATTTCAAAACTTTTGTCTTCAGAAACTGCTCCAAATAATAAATTTATTGGATATAAGCTGGTAGCTACCAGATTTTAAAATTCATTACATGCAGGACCAACAAAACTAGGCCCCACAAAGGAGATTGCATACCAGTTATCATTCTTATTTTTATTTTAACAATAAGAATAATGCCTCCTTTTAATATTTAAACATTTGCTCTGATTAAACAGTCTATTTCTGCTGACTCATAACAGACACTGGCCTGGTACTGTTTATTAACTTTCCTATGAACATATTGTTTATAGCAGGTGTCTGATTAACATAACTGGTCACTGAAGGCTCATTGTTGGCCACATAAGAGAGTAGCTTTGCCTGGCAGCAGAGCCAGCTCCTTTATCACCTCGTGTATTTGAATCCTAATCAGATTTAATCCCTTCCTAACTTTCCCTTTTGTGGGGTGACTCATACTTGGCTGGCTACACAAGTGTGTCCTAAGTTCACCAGATCATTGCAAAAAACAATTTGAGTATGTCTCCATAGATAGGACCTTAGGATACTTTAAATGTTTTCACCTTAAAAACCTTAAAAACAACATACAAACTAAATAAATACAACAACAAAACGTCCTTTTGGAGCCTGGTAAACAAAGCTGATGCTGATATGATACCAGACCATCCTACAGTCCTACAAAGTGACACATTTGCAATAGATCTACAAGAGATGCCCCACACTTTAAATCATATCCCCCAAACCAAACAGAGTAATCATGAATAAGAAATTATTACCTGGTCAAGCCTATAGGCTCTCCACAGGCTTGCCTTCTGAGGGGAGCAGACTTTTTCTGAAGGGTAGCAGTACTTCTTGGCCCCAAGACATGAGATAAGAGAAGGTGACTGAATAGTCTTACTTTTTTATCATCTCTAGGACTATATGGGCAGATGATACTTTTTTTTCATTTTTTCCTACTCTATTAACTTTAGAGGAAAGTAGGAAAGATTTTCCTTTCATATCTCTTCCCTTAGTACTGGCATGAATCCTTCATTCTGAAGTGGCTGATGACATCTACAAGGGTCTACCCTATGAACTGGATCATGGCAGTGAACAGGAAAGATAAGATCTCTGTCATATTGAAAATCAACAGGCAGGTAGAGGAAATAAACAGTAAACAAACAAATATACGTTTGAATATAAATACATTAAATATGTCAAAAAAAAAATCAAAGAAATGGAGGAGGATAGAGGGCAGAAGACAGTGAGAGGAAAGTGAGACATTACAGAAAGAAAAATCAAGAAAGGTCTTTCTGAGTAAATGATATTTGAGTAAAGATATGAGTCAAACTCTTACAAAGTGATCCACGAGGAAAGAAAATTCTAAGTAGAAGAAATAGCGAGTGCAAAGAATTTAATAAATTCAAAAAAGTAAAGTCATCAGCCTGACGAGAGTAGAGTAAGCAAGGAGGAGAGGGGTAGGAATTGAGGTCAGAAAGGTAGGAAATGTATCATCTGTAAGGTATTTGAAGCTTATTCTATATGTGATAGAAAGGATCGAGACAATTTTGATGTTTTTATTTTTAAGTATTTCAGACATATAAAAAAGAAGTAAAAAAAAAAAAATGAGCATGTGTACCCAGCACCCAACTTAAGAAACATTACAAGAAAACTGAATCTTCCTTCATTACCCACAGCAACAAAAGAAATAAGATGCTTAGAAACAAGTCTATTAAGCAAGATGAATAAGTTCTATAGATCTGCTGTACAACATTGTACCTATAGTCAACAATACTATATTGTGCACTATAAAAATTTGTTAAGAGGGGAGAGCTCATGTTAATTGTTCCTAATATAAAAATATAAAATAAGGGGTGCCTAGGTGGTTCAGGACATTGAAGGTCCAACTCTTGATTTCGGCTCAGGTCATGATCTCAGGGATCTGAGATCGAGCCCCGTGTCATGCTCCATGCTCAGCATGGAGTTTCCTTGGGATTTTTCTCTCTCCCGCTCCCTCTGCTCTTCCCCCAATAATGCTCTATCTCTCTCTCTAATAAATAAATAAAATAAATAAACAAATAAATAAAAAAATCATATATAGATACATTTCTTTTTTGTTTTATTATATATATATAATAAAAATTTCTAAGATCTTTAGGGAAAAAAATGAAGAAAACTATTGAAAAACATAAAAGACATAAATGTAAAATATATAATAAAACATAAAATATAAAAATAAAAAACTTGAAACTTAAAAATAAAAAATAATCTACAGATAAGTAGGAAGATTTAATATCAAAAAGAAGTTAATTTTCTACAAATTATTTTGATATTAACTGCATTTTTAATGCAACTAGAAAGGCTAATTCCCATATTTACATAGAGGTGAAAAGTCCAAGAAGGTCCAAGACAAAAATAAGTGGTGGAACTTTCCCTGTCAGGTATAATGAATCACT